>NC_051389.1:55365297-55375297 GCF_015228065.2 Penaeus monodon | reverse complement strand
CATAATTTCTCCCTTGACGCCTTGTTATAATCTTGCTCTTAATCCACAAGCGTCTTTTGGTCTTCTCTATACTCCTATAACAACGCTCTCAAAGCAAATATCTGCAATTCTTTTTACTGGTATGAGCCCTAAATTCCACCGCTGCTCATCATTAACTTCTTGCCTCTTTGCGAGAGATAATCAGATTAATGACGATTTTATATTCCCCGTAGTTACTACAGCTCTGTCTATCGCCTTCAGTCTTAAAGAGTGGTTTTATTACACTTCTCCATTCCTCAGGCATCCTTGTTTTCCAAGGTTTCGAATAAAGATAATCTGGTTAGAAAATGCACTTCTAAACACCTTCACTGGGATGCCATCTCGACCAACTCGCCTTTTTACTCATCATCATCTTCATAAATGTCTTCCCATCCTCCTTCTTAATCCACCGTACTTACTCATTCATCATCTCCGCATCATTCATCCTTCTATCACTTTCTTCACTGAACCTTTCGCCACTTTTTCTCATTTATCTCATTCCTCAAAATCCTCAAGGTACTTCACCCATCCTCACAACATACTCTAATCACTAACCAACGCATTACCAATTATTCATGAAAACCAATCCACCCCCTTCGCATAACGTGTAAACATGTATAAAAAATATGTATGCATTTCACCACACACAACAATTACACGTGAGAACAACCCCACAAAAAAGTAAACAGTAATGAATATGAATTGTGGAACATTACATTAACATCCCATATAAAAGCTGATCCCGTAATGCAATACCATTAGTGACTATTTGTCTTTCGTTTCAATATTTCATTACAGAATTTACACTAAGTGTTTATTTATCTGTTTATATAACTGTGGATATATCTCTAGGTCTTAATACCTTATCTATTTGTAATATTTATTTATTTGACGATCTCTGTATCCGTTTATTATTGAGTGTTATTGATTCATATTAATTAGTTCAATGATTAATTTTTGTTTTCATATATTCTTATTTACCGAATACTTATAATGAAAGTCAACATGATACAAACAATTAGCTCATTTTTCAAGAACAATATACAACACCATGTACTTTATGTGACAGAATTTTACAATGCATTTACAAAGAAAATAACTTTGTAAGTGATGTTCACGTCTGTTATATATGGGTATGAGATGGCGTTATATAGGCCTATGGGGATGAGCTGGTTCATGTCTGCTATATAGGCCTATGGGTCTGAAGATTATCGTTCCATTAGTGTATTTGTTGGCTTGGGTGTAAGTAAATATATCATAGCGCTTTCATGGCCTGTTCTTAGGAAGGTAACACTCCACTTAATTTCTATATATGTGCAGCAACTTTATTACAAAATTAACTGAACGACAGATGGAGTTGTTTTATATATACAAACTATTACAAGCAGCAACTGGATATCGCTTTTGCTTTTAGTGTTTTCTTTAATGTATTGTTATCGAATCATATCAACTGATGCTTTTAGTCCATTCTTGGAAAGGCAGTATGAAGTAGATTCGACGATGTAGGATGGAGATAACAATAATGATAATGACGATGGCAGGAAAATAACAACAGTAATATTAAAACCAATGTGATGGCGAAAATTATACTACTGCTACTCCTACTACTGCTACAACCACTATTACTACTACTACTACTACTACCCTGCTACAATCCACTATTACTACTACTAATACCACTGCTACAACCACTATTACTACTGCTACTAATACTACTGCTATCAATTATAAAAATAATGACGATAATAACGACACCACCAACAGCAACAACAGTATATGATTATAATACTATATACAGATAACGATGATTATAGTGATGAAATAGTATAAAAAACATATAATTACAAGAAAACACACACCTAACTCAAAGACCGAATAAATTCTTTACATAAATAAATGTATGAAGCTGAAATTTTTTACTTAGTCTTAAACAAAACAATAGAATAAAGATAAACCCGACATCCTGGCCAACTGAACACTCGAAAACAAGACACACAAGCCGAGCGTTGAAGAAAATAACTTCTTAAGTAAATGATTGTGAACACGTAAAACCTTCTGTGAACATTCATATTTTTCTGTGAATAGAGAAAAACTTTCTGTGGAGAGGGATTTATTCTTGAGAACAAAATGTATTTTTTATTCGTGAATAAAGAGATAAGAAAGGAAGAGAGAAAAGAAAGAAAAAAAAATGCGAAAGATGAAGGTAAAGCGGTGTGTGTGTGTGTGTGTGTGTGTGTGTGAAACCTTTTTTTATGAACCCAAAGAGCTTTCATCGAACAACGAAATCCTATGAACACCAAACAAGTCTTTTGACAACAAACAAATGAATAAAACTTTACGCGGGTATGTGTCTTCAAGATTTTTTTTTCTCAAGGCGTCACACTGCCAAGGAACCATTTATGGCTAATAAAGTTTAAGAGACACAGCCAAAGTCGGGATGAAGGACCGAGACTTTTGAGGACTCTGCTAATACGGCCGTTAAGTTGTCCTTTGAGGGTTTAATTCCCAGTTATCGTTAGTTATAGTTATACTTTGTTATAGGAAGAGAATTAGTTATGGTTATTGTTAATTATCGTTGAATCATAACCATTGTTAGTTGTCTTTGTGATTAGTTACGTATAAAGTTATGTTTGTTGTATGTGATTATGGCCATAGGTATAGATCTATATCTGTATATAGTTGCGCTTATGGTTAGTTAAACTTAAATATAATTAGTTAGTATAGTTAGACTTCTTCTTGGTATCTCTGGACAGCAAATGCGAAAAAAATTGTCCCTGGATTTTAAAAAAATGAAAACTATAAAAGAAGCAATCAGGTGAGAAACATAAAAGAGGAGAAATCGAATGAAAAATATATTTTTTAAAAGTTAATATTCGTAAAAAGAGGTAGGGAGTAGTGGTGGTGGGGGGGGGTAAGTGTTCGGCGCGAGGGCCATAAACATCTGGATTTCGTCTTGAATTGTAAATTGTAACTCGTTTAGGCTTCTTCCTAAGAAAACGGGGCTGCGTTTTGTTTCAGGCGATGGAGCGGCAACACAAGTGATTATTTATGGATCTTTGAGGATACATGTGTGTCGGTGGTGGGAGGAGGAGGAGAGTGTGTGTTAGTCGTTCTCTCGCTTTCTTGCTCTCTCTCTCTCTCTTTCTCTCGCTTTATTTCTCTGTCTCTCTCTCTCTCTGCCTCTCTCTCTCTCTCTCTCTCTCTCTCTCTCTCTCTCTCTCTCTCTCTCTCTCTCTCTCTCTCTCTCTCTCCGCCGACATACATACATACATACATACATACATAATATATATATATATATATATATATATATATATATATATATATATATATATATATATTTGTGTGAGTGTGTGTGTGTGTGTGTGTGTGTGTGTGTGTGTGTGTGTATAAACATATTATGAACGTATGTATATATATGTATGATTATACATACATACATTGCAGTGATATAAATCCTAACGAAATAACACAAAACCCCGCACGCACACAAACTATAACATCACCATCAAAGCAAATTACCACAGGCTGTAGCATTCATAGAAAAATGGAGATTCACGCCCGCGATAACAGCCTCGCTCCGCCTCGTTGGGAGCCAGCTGGGTCTCTCGCCAACGAGGGAGAGGAAGCGCCGGCCTCCGTTGCCTGTGACGTGTTGGCCTCACCAGCTGATAGCCAGATGACGGGGGAGCATTGTGGCGGTCGATAACGGCATGGACCGCTTATCAATGCGAGGCGGTTGCACTCGGACGTGTCTGTGTGTAAGAATGCAGAGGCCTGTCTGGATGCAGAATGGAGATGCGAGTGGTTATTATATATATATATATATATATATATATATATATATATATATATATATATATATATATATATAAATGTGTATATATGTATACATATACGTGCATGTATGTATATATATAATATACATACATATATATATATAAATAATGTATATATAATGTATATATATATATATATATATATATATATATATATATATATATATATATTTTTTTTTTTTTTTTTTTTTTTTTTTTTTTTTTTTTTTTTTTTTTTTTTTTTTTTACGGTAGGTTCATGTCTGAGCCGCCGTGGTCACAGCATGACACTTAATTGTAGTTTTCACGTTGTGATGCTCTTGGAGTGAGTACGTGGTAGGGTCCCCAGTTCCTTTCCACGGAGAGTGCCGGTGGTACCTTTTAGGTAATCAATCTCTCTATTTTATCCGGGCTTGGGACCAGCACTGACTTAGGCTGCCTTGGCCACCCAGTGGCTAGGTAGGCAGTCGAGGTGAAGTTCCTTGCCCAAGGGAACAACGCGAGAGAGAGAGAGAGAGAGAGAGAGAGAGAGAGAGAGAGAGAGAGAGAGAGAGAGAGAGAGAAGAGAGAGAGAGAAAAAAAGAAAAAGAAGACAGAAGAGAGAGAGAGAGAGAGAGGACAAAGTGTACGAAGCAGGAATGCAGCAGTTACAAAAAGTAGGAAAGAGGAGCAAGAAATTATAAGTACAACAAGAGACAGACGCAGAAGACGAGAGAGAAGAGCCCGCAGTCGTATCGAATGGCAGGATTCATGTCTGTCGTCCCTACACAAACAAGATCAAAGATATATGTCACTGCATTTGCTAAGACCATTATTTGCACAGTTGGACCGGCAAATGGCATGATTAGAAATCACCCGCTTTCTGTAATCTTTTATTATTGTATCTTTCATATAAAATTTATTAAGGAGACAATAATCTAACGCCTCATGAAAATTTTGAAGCGAGTAGAAAGTATTGTTTAAAAAATTTGAATTGTTTTTCGATTTTGAATTCATTGTGAGTTGATAACGTAATAATAATGTGACTATAATACATTATCAATATGAAAACGATAACTTAATGATGACGATGTCAGTTACTGATCTAAGGAAATAACTAATTAACTGTATAACTAACTATTTAACTATTTAACTATGTAATTATGTCCGGTCTTACTATTCAATTATGCAATTAACTAATATATAATCTAAGTATTTTGCTATGTAATCAATTAATCAACTATGTGAAGAGCAGATTGACTATGTAATTAACTAATAAGCTAACCTAGTTCATTAATCTATGTACAATATGGACTTTAATCATAATTTCTAAAACAGCAAAATAAAGTATCTTCTTTGTTTTGAAATACAAAATATTTATCTGACAAATGAACCCTTAAGATTCGACAGCAAAAACCAAACCATAGGATTTAAATCGAAGAAAACAACCCAAGATTCCTATAATTTCTTAATCAAATATTGGCTTTTCTTGGGAATTCAGGCAATTAATTGAAATCCTTTACAAAACCGATGTAAAAAATGTTTTATTTTTTTGTGGTCATGCAAGATAAGTTTAAGTTAAGAAAAGACTTAACAACGACCAGAAGGACTCACACACAAAGTTGATGGAGGACTATGGTGTGTGTGTGTTGATAGTATTTAGTTGTATTATATATTATATTATTTATTATTATATTGTAATATATATATATGTGTTGTGTTGTGTGTGTGGTGTGATGTGTGTGTTATATATATATATATATATATATATATATATATATATATATATGTATATATATGTATGTTGTTGGTGATGTATATAGTATGATTGATTTATGTTATAACACACACACACATCACACAGCACAGCACACACCTCACACTACACAACACACACACACACAATATATATATATATATATAATATACATCATAATATATATATATATATATATATATATATATATATTAATATATTATATATTTTTTTGTGTGTTGTATTGCATATGTTGTTGTTGTATAAAGTTTTAAAGAAAAACAGACATAAAGATAGATAGTGCCTGTATGTTTTACACCAGACACGCGTGAATATATCTCTGTGTGCGTACATGTGCAGAATCTTTTAAAACCCCGATAATTGGACCAGCCATTTATTGGGCTTTCTCCGTAAGCGGATCTTAAGCTGTGTTCAGAGATTATGCGAAGCTTAAACGTGGTAGGCTTTGCACTGCTCGCTTCCTTTGCAATTGCTAATGTCTAAAATTGCTTATTTTTTCGGGAGGGATAGATTGGCGATGAAAAAGGTTGAGATTTTCATTAGATTTTCTTTTCTATTTGTTTATTTTTTAAAGTTTTGGGAATTGCCATTAACGGTTCACTAAGATAAGATAAATAAGAAGGGAGAGAATACATAATGTGTATATGAAGATAAAATAGCCATCGAAATGAGCCTGCAATTCAAGCTTTGCAACAATAGAGAAACTTGCATAGCAATATTGATAAGGGATTCCGTTACAGGGAAATCATTTTACAATTTGCTGAAGAAAGGAGGAGGAGGAGGAGGAGAAGGAGAAGGAAAAAGAAGAAGAAAGAAGAATAATAAGAAGAAAAAGAAGGAAGAAGAAGAAGAAGAAAAGGAAAAAGAAGAAGAAGAAGAGGAAGAAGAAGAAAACGAAAACGAAAACGAAAACGAAAAAGAAAAAGAAAAGAAGAAAAAAGAAAGAAAAGAAAAAAAGAAAAAGAAAAAACAAAAGGGCCTCCAAAGACACACGAAGAGATAAGGAAGATCTTAACACGCGTGAGATGCTTATCGCGTTTGGCCTCAAAAAAGGGGTCGAGAGATAGCTAGCGGGACCTGTACACACGCACACGCAGCTACTAACACACGACAAAAGCTTGCACAGCAGATATATACATGAATGGTTACGTTTATTTAGATAAACAAACGGCTTGGCGGATTTTTATATAGGGATAAGGAGATGGTTCGTGAGGTGAAGATATTAATAGCTTATCGATGTCGATATCGGTATATTTATCTGTGTATTTATCTGTTCGTATTTGCATTCAAGTATGTGTATACAGATGCACACACATACGTAATACACACGAATACACATACACACATACACATACACACACACACATAAATACACACATATATGCGTACAAACATATCTATCTATCTATCTATCTATCTATCTATCTATCTATCTATCTATATATATATATGTGTGTGTGTACATGTATAGATATGTATATGTATATATATACATATATATATATATATATATATATATATATATATATATATATATATATATATATGTGTGTGTGTGTGTGTGTGTGTGTGTGTGTGTGTGTGTGTGTGTGTGTGTGTGTGTGTGTGTGTGTGAGTGTGTGTGTGTGTTTGTGTGGTGTGTGTGTGTGTGTGTGTGTGTGTGTGTTTGTGTGTGTGTATACATATATATGAGTATATATATGTATATATGTATATATATATATATATATATATATATATATATATATATATATATATATTTGTGTGTGTATACACACATATACATACTTATGCGTGTGCGTGTATATGCATGTGTACGCTCTCGGGAGTATACTGTATGCACACTGAACCTCCCCATCCGGCGCGATAAAGCGAATTGCGCAGAACGCTGCCCTGCCGTACATCTCCTACATCCATCCACCCATTATCCGCCTCGACCGCCAAGTCACCTCTCACCCACTTTGAGGAAATCAGAAACCGTGGCAGGACAATGGGGCTGCTCCCCCTGGCGCCGCCCTCACACACCACGAGGATCCACAACACGCATTTCTACGACGCGCAAATCCGCGCCCGTTCGCTCTGGTCAGCTATGGAGCGTCGAGGAAAAGGCCACTTGGGGAAAAGTTCGAAATAGTTGAGTTTACGTTAGGAATCTGGAACTGGATATATACTGTAAAGGGAAAAAAATGGATGTGATATAGTAGTGATTATGAGATAGAAAGAGAAAAGATCAAGAAGAGCGAAAAGAAATATACGTTTGAATTTATTTAGAGCGATAATAATAATAAGAAAAAAGTAAAACCGGAACGCATTTTTAGAAATGAGGCGTCGTTGAATCCAGAAAATAATTTTGACAAACATTGCATTGTTTAAGCATTGCAAAAGGATAACCAAAAAAGCTTATAGAACATGAAAAATCACGATAAATGATCGTTGTTTTCTTTGTCTAGCGAGGCATCAATAATATTTTTTCCTTTTTTTTCTTTTCATCCTTTCATTTTATGATAGATTGATGAGCAGTGACGAGGGCAGGCATTAATCACTGTCATGATATCGAGCGAAAACCTATATAAAGAGGCAATAGATAATATTGATAAAAAGGTTCATACCAATAATGAGTAATAATGCGAACAATACATAGAAGGAAAAAATATGGAAATGGGAAAAATACAAACAGACCTTCAGATATTAAGCAATAACTGATAAATATCACTTAATATTGGAGCATTGTGCGGTGTGATAAGAAGAGAGAAGGAAAGAAAGAGTGAGGGAGAGAGAATAAGAGGGAGATAGAGAAGGATAGGGAGAGGGAAAGAGGGAGATAGAAAAGGAAAGAGAGAGAGAGAGAGAGAGAGAGAGAGAGAGAGAGAGAGAGAGAGAGAGAGAGAGAGAGAGAGAGAGAGAGAGAGAGAAGGAAAAAGAAGAAGCAAAGGGAAAAAGAGAGAAAAAAAAAGGAAAGTGAGAAGGAAAAACGCAGAAAGAAAGCACAAACAACAACAACAACAACAACAACCACCCATCCTTGACTAAAAGAGCGTACACGGATACGCAGGCCCCCCGCTGTTTTTTCGACGACGCCCACAGACACGAAAGCAGTAATTGCAAATATGCTTAATGCTTAAAGTGGTTTTATGAGCCACACTAGTTCGCATAATGTGTTTCTCTGAGCATGTTGTGTAGAAAAATGTTAAAGACTTTTTTCCCCATTTTTTGTAGACAAGCGGTTTTAGTATTTCATATTTATTGTTATTTCATTATTATCATCCTTATTATTGTTATTATTGTTATTATTATTGTTATTATTATTATTGTTATTATTATTATTATTATTATTGTATTATTTCTATATTATTTATATCATTATTATAATATAATTATTATTATTATTATCATGGTTATTATTATCGGTATCATTATTATTATCATTGCAATTATTATTGTTATTGTTATTAATTATTATTATTATTGTTATTATCATTATTATTATCATTATCATTATCATTATTATCATTATTATCATTATTATTATCATTATTGTTATCATTATCATTATTATTATTATTGTTATTATTATTATTATCATTATTATCATTATCATTATTATTATTATCATTATATAAAAAAAAAAATTATTATTATTATTACTATTTTTGTTGGTATTATCAATACTATTGTTGTTGTTGTTGCTGTTGTTGTTTTGTTGTTGTTACTATTGTTATTATTATTTTTTATTATTAGTTGTAGTAGTAGTAGTAGAACCATTATTGTTTTTACTATTACTGTCATTATCATTACTATTATCATTATTATCATTACTTTTATCATAATTATATTTACCGTAATTTTAAGGAATTGTCGATATTGTTCCTGATTTAGTATCACAATAATTCTAATAATTTATATAACTATTAACATGATTGTTGAATCTATTGTACGTGTTATCTTTATCATTATACTTACTCTTATTATTATCATTATTATTATTATTATTATTATTATTATTATTATTATTATTATTATTATTATTATTATTATTATTATTATTATTATAATCGTTGGTGTTTCTTGATTACTGTATTGCATTGTTATGATAAAATATGACAGCTTTATCAGCATTCTGTTGCAATAATGAACAGTTACTGATAATTAGTAATGGTAATTATCAATGAATAGTATTTTTAAGGTAATATTGGTTACCAGTGAAGAACAGCAAATACAAAAAAGGGAAAAATTGGAAGTCGGTGTGATATTTGATGTTAGCAATTGCATTAGCATTCTGGAATGTCAGCTGTAATGCGTAAAAATGTAATAATTGTTTCTACTGTTATCATTGGTGTAATGATAACATTATTGCTGTTGTTGATTACCATTACCGTCATCACTATGATTATGATTATCATAATCATTAC
>NC_051389.1:55347797-55355297 GCF_015228065.2 Penaeus monodon | reverse complement strand
GTATTATTGTTATTATTATTATCATTATTATTATTATCATTATTGTTATTACTGTCAATATTACTATTATTATCATTAGTTGTAGTAGTAGTAGTACTGTTATTATTATTATTGTTATCATTATTATTATTATTATCATTATTATTATTATTATTATTATTATTATTATTATTATTATTATTATTATTATTATTATTATTATTGTTATTATTATTATTATTATTATTATTATTATTATATTATGATGATGTTTATCAGTATTAGCATAATAATAATAATAATAATAATAATAATAATAATAATGATAATAATAATAATAATAATAATAATAATAAAAATAAAAATAATAATAATGAAATAATGATAATAATAATAATAATAATGAAATTAATAATAATAATAATAAAATTAATAATAATAATAATAATAATAATAATAATAATTATTATTATTATTATTATTATTATATTATTATTTTCATCACTATGTTGGTATCAGCATTGTTATTACTATTATTACTATTATTATTATTATCATTATTATCATTATTATTATCATTATGATTACTATTACCATTACAGATATTTGCCTCATTATTTTTTTATATTTCTTCAAACGAAAGTAATGAAAAAAGAGAGAGAGAGAGAGAGAGAGAGAGAGAGAGAGAGAGAGAGAGAGAGAGAGAGAGAGAGAGAGAGAGAGAGAGAGAGAGAGAGAGAGAGAAAGAGGAGAGAGAGAGAGAGATAGAGACAGAGAGAGAGAGAGAGAGAGAGAGATCTTCCAGTTTCAACGAACTACTGTTCTATATTCGAAAAGTTGATGATTCATTTCTGGACAACGATGCTATCGTAACAATTTCCAAAACAGATGCGTTTTCTCTCTCCTTTAATTCGGATTATTTTTACTACTACACGAAATATTTGATCGATATGATTTTTCTCTATTTTCTATGCATCTTTTTTTCCTTTTAATCACTCTTTTTCTCTCTCTTTATCCCTCCTATCCCTCTGTCTTCCTCTCATCTTCATTACACTTTCTTGTCTCTCCTAATTTCTCTCTCCCGCAGTTTTTCCCTCTTTCTTTCTTTTCCCTTTCCCTCTCAATTTCTCTCGCCCATTAATTTCTGTCTCCTAATTTCTCTCTCCCTCCTCTTATTCCCTCTCCCTCTATTTTTCTTCTTCCGCCATTTACCCTCTCCCTCGCTTTCCCTCCATCCCACTCTAATCTTGCACCCCTCCCCCTCGCCTTTCCTTCCCCACCTATTTTCCCTCTATTTCCCTCCCTCCTTGTCCCCGATCTCCCTCTTCCTGTCTCTCCTTCTCCCTTCCCGAATCCCAGAACCTGTTGCCAAGCGCCCCCTGCCAATCCCTCACGCACGGGAAGGAGAGAGAGACGAGGCACAAAAAAAAAAACAGCGTCAACTCTCATCATTTAGCAGTTCGGCGTCTAAAGTTCAAGGCTGGGGACTCCTAGGACCAAGACGTAGGGTAGAGAGACTGAGCGTCGTTTTTTTTTTTAATTTTTTTTTGCGTCGTTTTTAGTCTATTCTTGTATTTTTGTTCCTTTTTTTTGTTCTTTTCTTAATTTTGAACTCTGCTGATGTAATGCCGTGCGTGGTAATTAAGCTTTAATTAAGTCAGTTAGCGGGGCTCGACACTTTCACATATGATACTTCTGACGAAGCGAACGGCCCGTCGTTCCTTGATCTCTCTCTCTCTCTCTCTTTCTCACTTTTTCTCTCTTTCTTTCTCTCTCTCTCTTTCTTTTTCCCTTTCTCTCTCTTTCTCTCTCCCTCTTTCTCTCTCACTCTCTCTCACTCTCTCCACTCTCTCTCTCACTCTCTCTCACTCTCTCTACTGCTCTCATCTCTCTCTCATCTCTCCTCTCTCCTTTCTCTCTCTTCTCTCTCTCTCTCTCTCTCTCTCTCTCTCTCTCCTCTCTCTCTCTCTCTCTCTCGCTTTTTGTTCTTGAGTTTCTAATAGGATTACTTAATGTTGTAATTAAGCATGATGAACAAAACGTCAAAACGGGTTGAACTTTATCTTGCTGTTGTAATAAGATGTTTCACAGATGGACTCACACGCACACACACCCCACGCGCGCCACACACACACACACACACACACACACACACACACACACACACACACACACACACACAACACACACACACGCGCACAAACGCTTACATGAGAGTATCTGCATGCCTTTGCGCTTGTCTGTACCTGATTGCATGAGCGAGTGTGTGCGTGCATGGCTTTTATCTGAGTCTCCCCGACGCCAGACCAGGCAAAAACTTACCCTAGGTCTTACAAAGCATTGGGTCACCGAGATGATAGACCAGCTGAGGTCTGACCGTCTACCAAAGGGTTAATTGACGAGTCGCCAACACAGCGCCAGAGAGAGGGTGAGAAGGAGGGTTGATGATGATGGGTATTTAAAATAGGGATGGGAGGGGGGAGTGATGTTCGGTGTAGGGGGGAGATTGGTGTGTGAGGGGGTAATTAAACGCTTCCTCGGGAACGACACGCACAGGGAAGGAAAAAGGTAAGCAGTGAATCTATAGCAACTATATTCGCACACATATTAGTGGATCATCCATAACGCCTCTATTACTTCTTTCTTTCATCCTCATATGCGTGAATATTCATTACCATAACCCTCATCATCATTATCTACAACTATAACTGGCCATCGTCACCATCATATCTCTCTTACATCACAGAGACACTCAGCACACTGTCATTAATAACCCCCATTATCATCATATTCGAGAACTTGACATGGTATCGTCACTAGAATAATATCATCACATGGAGACCATCATTCATCCGACCATCTACCAACACCATCACCGATACCCACAATAATACTGTCACCAGCCATACTCCAACACCATCACCACCAACATCCTATCTCTAGTCAGTACACCGACCGTATACATGATGTTATTATACCATCACCCACCACTAATAAACTCTAGCTCGGGTACTAATAGTGCTGGTGAATAATGCATGTAGAATATGATCACACTGTCACTAGCAAACTTCGCAACACTCATCACCACCTAACACTTTCACCTACACCATAACATCACCACCACACTGTCACACCGCTCACATTACCAACCCCATCACCAACCTCCTTATTATATACTTAATACTAATATATATATATGATTAGTATTATATAATGTTTTTGTGTGGGTGTGTGGTGTTTAGTGGTGGATGTGGTGTGTGTTGGTTGTGGTTTGTGGTGAGTGTGTGTGTGGTTGTGTTGGGGGTGGTGGTGTGTTTATTTTTTTTTTGTGTGGTTGATTTTATGTGTAGTTATATATATACAGTCACCATAATGATCCTGTATATTACAGTATCATAGAAGATATAATATATAGATATAGTAGGAGTATACATAGTAGTACTATATTAATTATAATAGTTATTAGTATTTAGTGTACTTAAGATTATAGAGTATGAGTGTAGTTTAGATGAGGAGCAGAGCTACGTACGATCACCGATACCATGACCACCATCTCCGCGTACCAGCACTTGTCCACTGTCCGGAACTAAGCCAACACCATTCCCCTACCACACTGTCCGCACCATACCTCACCACAGACGACACTGTCACTGACACTTGGCTCCAAAACAACCATCACCTACCACAAGAGTCAGATGGAAACCGTACACATAGTCAGCACCCACCATGAAGAGAAACCGGAACACAACCACCATCGACTCATCAGCTATCACACAACTCACATCACCACATCATCATCCTCCGATCTTCTCACTAAATGGGAAAGAGAAAAATTACGGAAAGGCTTATTAAACAAGAGAAAGGAGGAAAAGACAAGAAGAGGAAGAAAAAATTAAAAAGACGAAAGAACGAAGGAGGGAGAGTGAGAGGAGAGCAGGAGTAAAAAGGGAAAAAACAACAAGAAAAAAAGAGTGAAAGGAATGAAGATGAGGAGAAATATTAGAGGAAATAAAAGGAAAGGGTAAAGGCGGCGCACAAATAAAACAACAAAAGAGAAACGAGACGAAAGAAAAATGAACGATAAGCTAAAGTACAGAGAGCAAAAAAACAAACGAAAGATAGAAATATACAGAAAAGAATGAAAGAATGAAAAACGATACAAACACAGAAAAAAAAACAAGATAGTAAAAAATGAAGGAAGTAAGAAAAAAACAATAAAATGGAACAAAGAACAGAAAAAAGTGAAAAAAAAAAAAGGAAAGAAAAGCCATAAAAAAGGACGAGAAATGAAAGACAGATCGAAAAGGAAGGAAATATAAACAGGGGGACAGGAAGATAGTAAAGAAAAATAAGAGTGCCAGAAGCATGCGATAAAATATCCCAGTGAGACGCACGTGACAAACAACACGCAACATTAATTACAGAAGATAAGTAAGTAGATTAATGAAGTAAATGTTTATTAAATCATCTTGGTGTTTGACCGACAACCCTGATACGAATAAGGAATATATATATAATATATGATATATTTTATATATATATATTATATACTATATTATATATATATATAATATCTATATCTATATCTATATATCTATCTATCGTATCTATCCTATATCTATCTATTATCTATCATAATCTACTATCTATCTATATATTATATAAATGTGTGTGGTTGGTGTGGTGTGTGTGTGAGTGTGTGTTAATGTATGTATGTATGTATGTCTGTATGTATGTCGTATTATGCATGGTGGAATGTATGTAGTATTATGTATGTTGTGTATGTATGCATGGCTGTATGTAAAAATTTATGTATGGTATGGTATTGGCTGTCTGTCCTGGTATATAATTATGATAGCTTATGTAATACATGGCTGTCTGTATGTATGTATATGTATGTATGGCTTGTCTGGTATGTATTATTATGTAGCTTATGTATACATGGCTGTATGTATGTATCGTATTATGGTATGTATGTTACCGCATGGCCTGTATGTATACACACACACGCACGATTTTTATATTAAAAAGAAGGATAAGAAACACGGCAGTCCACGTCTGACCAAACCACAACCGGATGTAGGACACAACAACACTCACACACACAATTGGACAATATTTATAACGAAGGCAGTAACAATAATAACGATAATGATAATGGTGAAGAGCAAATATGATGATAAAATGGACGCATTGATGAGGAAATTAATGATTAGAGTAGTATAAATAAGTGGTAAATAGTTTATAGTAATGAATAGAACTATTAATAATAAATGATGATACTGATATGATAATGATAGCAATGATGATGATGAGGATAATACTACTACCTACCACAACTAACCTTACTACATGACGTAAGGAGTTTGAGGCTACTAATACTAACTAATAATAATAATGATTAGAATTAATTAATAAATATAAATGAGAATGAAAGATAAGATTAATGATACAATGAAAAATGATGATACATAATAATGTGATGATGATATGATAGAATATAATAATAATAATAATAATAATATAATATGATAATAATAATAATAATCATAATATAATGACTCAGATAATGAATAATGACAGTAATAAATGAATAGTAATAATAAGATAATAGTAAATAAGTAGTAATTAATATAACACTGATGATGATGGATAGATGATGAGAATGATGATGATGAGAGATGATGATGATGATGATGAGATTGATGTGATGATGATGGGATGATGATAATAATAATAATGATGAAAATAATAAATAATAATAACACAACAACAACAACAACACGACAATATGAATAATAAATATAATAACAATTAATACGAATTTGATAGTAAATGATAATAATGATGAATACTGATATGAAATAAGTAATAATAAGTAATATAGCTAATAATAATAAATTAATAATATTAATGATAATCATACATAATAGTAATGATACTGATGCTAATCTCATAATACCTTCACTCTTAATAAATCATATATAATAATAATAAAATAGAATCAATAATAATAACTAATAATAATAATGAATAATAAAATAATGATAAATAAACAAAAACAATAATCTTAATATACCTAGGCCATAATCCATAACTATTATGATATTTACAATAAGCCATAATATAGGAATATCAATAATACATCAGTAGTAGTAGTAGTAGTATCATATGTAATGAAATGAATCACAATTATGATCTAACAATGATATATAAACAGCAATAGAAACAAAGAATGATGATGATAATGATTATGCTGATAATTATAAAATGACGACCCTGATTTATTGTCATCATGATAAATGATAAGATACGAAGAACACCAACACAGAATAGGTAAAATTTTTACGATAAATATTACAATTTGAAGAACATAAAAATATTAAGCAAACATACAAATAACAACAAACGAAAAATTGATGACACCAGTAGTAACGATCTTAATATATTTACATCAACTGATAAGGCGTACATACTATATACTAACTAATGAAGTGATTGATTGGCAACTTGATTTTCACTAACGACTATACGTGCAATTAGAAACCTGATTAGATTTATTGCTGAAATCGATTTTCGTTTTTGTGATAGGGGTTTTAGTAGACGGGTTTTAATTCTTTTTTTTTTTTTTATTGGTCCTTTTTAAGCACATAGACACGACCCGAAAGCCTAATTGTAAAACCACTAAATAGTGGTTTTGCTCCTCCGTGTCTTGTTCAATTTAAGTGATTAAAATAACCAAATGGGCAACAGTGGTGATTTTTTATTTATGGTTAGAATTACCATCATTGTTATTATTATTATGTGGTTCTGTTGTTGTTTTGTTCGTGTCCTTATGTGATAATCCATTCTTCCAAGTGCTAGACTACTGGGTGTGAGGGATTCCGAAGTGCTACTCATTAGTGCGACTTGACACTATCATATTATCACATATTATTTGTTTATTATTAAATCAATATTACTATAATTATGCCTTATCAATTCATCAGTGATTATGTGCTGACTTTTTACATTGAGGCTCTCACCATCATCATTCACTTTAATAACCATTATCACCCGCAAATTATATTATTATCCATCATCATCAGCACATCACATGCACTATTGTTACCACATGATGAGATCCTCCTCTATTTAACCCTGCCACATCCACCGTCGATGATATCATTAGCTATCCTCCTCTTCATCTTTAAACTAGGTACTAACTATAAATACTCTCCTTTTTTCGACTAACCTCCCTGAGGTTTTTTTGCACCCTAGCAATTCAATTAGATCAGCGAAGTGACGTTTAGATTATGGGATTCGACGATTATGCTGCCATGATTCATGTTCTCGGTGTACTTTTCATTACTTCAATAATACGAATCTCCTTGTTGTCGGTTTTAGGAGGGTCAATAAAGAGGAAGTAAACGTAAAGGAACATAAACAGTGATAATTATAATGGGACACCTTTTAAAAGGACGAGAGCAGAACATTCCCACACATAAATGTACTTTATGTGGGTATCCCACATTATAAAGA
>NC_051389.1:55339199-55347697 GCF_015228065.2 Penaeus monodon | reverse complement strand
GGATCGACTGATTTTGTTGTGAAAGCGTTTGGATATAGCTGTACTGTTTTTTTTTTTTTGTGCTTTGATTCTTTACGTTTTACGATACTTTGTCATATGTTTAGTCTGAATATCTGTTGTATGTAAGTGAGAAAGAGAGAGAGAAAAAGACAAAATGAAATAAAGATAGATAAATAGACGGAGAGAGAGAGAGACAGATAGAGAGAGTATTTATCCATCATCTATCTCTGTTTATTTACCTATCTTTATCCATGTATATAATATCTTTCTCTTTTTCTCGTCATTTTGTCTTTATCCCCCCCTCTCTCCCTCTCTTTCTCTGTCTCCTTTTCTTAAAGATATGCCTGTTATTTTGTAATGGATAGGCCTATTTTTCATACATAAACACCAGACTAACTTCTGTTTATTATATACACATACATACATACATACATACATACATACATACATACAATTTATTATCTTTATTCTTATCCGCATTTCCAGGAGTTTCTCCTTCACTGTTTGTCTTTTATTTCCTGTTCTTTCTCACGTTTCCTTGTTGTCTTTAATCATTTCCTTAGCATTATGAATATATTTGAGGTTAATTCAATAATACCACATTGAGAGACGGTTAGCTGGTTACATTTTTCTCCGTACTTTCATAATATTATCTTGTATTTGAATTGTAAAAAGTTTCATTTTCTCTCTTTTTCTCATTAGGCCATCTTGAATAATTATGAGAAGGCTGTTTGGGATTGATAAGCTGCAGTGTTTACTGTAAAGGGTTAGTGATGGTTTCACGATGTAAATATGCTAATGAGTGATTGTGTGTGAGAGGATTTGGGTGGTCGAGCCATTTGCTTATCCTCGTCGACGGTTCACGAACCCGAAACAAAAGTGACGTCGGCGACCACGACAGCACGACCTGCCACTTGGCTCCGATCTCTACACCTGCTCACTTCATGTAAGTAAATTACTTATGCTCTCTAGAATTCTATTGAAAAAAGGTTGACTCTAAAATTACCCATAGTAAAGGGTATGTGTTAAGTGATAATACTTTTATATAAATTTCTTTTTTTCATTCTCCATGAACGATTTAGCATTGTCTTACACAGCCACGAATTGCCTTTATCGGGACACTCTTGCCTCATGCGGATGTAAGCCACCTAACACCGAATTCTGCAGAGCGCATGTGTTCGTGGAAGCAGGTCCATACTGAGTGCCCTATTTCCAATCTCAGTACCTTCTCAAGAAGCTATGGATCCGAAACCGTGTATTTTCATTATGTATAATTAAGGAATAATGCTGCTTGTTCTTCTGAAAGTTCTACTTTCGTTTTGTGTATCTGTATGTGTATTTTTTTTGTGTAATATAGTGAACAAACTGTTGAATATATATCTTTTTTTTTTCCTCGATTGACCATACTCAAAGGATCATAAAAGAACATAAGGGGGTGAACAAGACTTAAGAAAATCCTAAAATTTACACTAAACCCCGGACAAAGTGGCGCAGTGAGTAGGATCCTTTTGAATGGCAGTTAATCGAGGCCTTATATGCAAGTGAAATCAATTTTGTTCTTGTTTTCTCAGATACTGTAATGCAGAGAGCGGAGAAAGTGGCCGGCCGTGCTGTGTGGTGAGATATGCAAATGGAGAATGAAGTGACGATTTTTGTAAGTTAATGTATGGTCCAAGTGTGGTGGTGGATGAGTGATGAATGAATGCAGTCGTGTTAATCTCGCCTTGCATTAACGTCAGACTTGTGAGGATTTTGCGACAGGTGAAATTCTACTTGCCTTCCACACCTTCTGTGACGTATTCCGTCATTATTTTTTTCATGCTTAAGCTTATATTGAAATGCATGATTTGGGATATCAGTCTAACGATCTTACCATTGTAAATTCGAGACTGTGGTGTGCCCGACGGATCAGTTGAATAACTGTTTCGTGTTTCTTACGAGTGACATGTGTTTGTCAGTCTTGTAACGAATTATTTTTAAAAGTTTAATTATTTGTACTGTAATCTCGTGGTCTCTAAAGTTCTGTTGGCATCCTAGTAAGTCGCTAAATTTATTTGATTTAAATTAAGGCTGTGTTGCTCGGTTAAAATCCATTACTATTAATAATGGCAACACTTGATTTAATTGAGCTTGTAAAACATGCCAAGGAGGCTGGTCTTCCTCCATCTGATATAAACGCCCTAGTTGCAAGGGAGGAAGAGAGGTACGCTAAAGAGTTAGAAAGACAGGAGAGACAAATGGAGAGAGAAGAAAGACAAAAGGAAAGAGATTTTAAAAGAATAGAGTTAGATGCGATAGAAGCGGATAAGAAAAGAACACATGAGTTAGAGCTCGCTAAGTTAAATGTTTCCGCGTCGGAGAACCAGAGTCATACTGGCAGAGCAGAATTCCCAGGGTTAAAATTGCCTTGCTTTAACGACGGTAAGGATGAGATTGACGACTACTTGAAACGCTTCGAGAGGGTAGCCGAACTGCAAAACTGGGGAGCTCAGAACTATCACATTTACTTGGGGTCATTCTTGACAGGAAAAGCGCTAAAAACTTATGTTAGTTTACCAAATGAGGTACTGCACAATTATGATCTGTTGAAGGATGCGTTACTTAAAACCTACTCGGTTGATGCAGAGTCTTATCGAAAGAAATTCAGAGAAAGTAGAATAGGGGAAAACGAGACCTACATCCAATTAATTTCGCGGATGGAGCAGTATTTGTCGAACTGGCTCGCTTTAAGCAATGTGAAAGAGGATTACCATGAACTATGTGAATTTTTAGTAGAAGATCAATTACTAAGCAACTGTCCTGCCGATCTTCGAGTCTTTCTGAAAGAAAGATTATTTAATACAGTAACTGAAATGGCTCAAGCCGCAGATAGATTTAGGTCCGCTCATAGGAGGCTCAAAACTAAGAACTTGAATTATTCTAAAAGTGAAACTAGCGAGACGCCAGCCATCCCGGGTGTTGTGTGCCATAGCTGTAACAAAGCAGGTCATATTCGTCCCAATTGTCCTGATTTGAAATCGCGTACTGGTATGAAGTGTCCTCCTAATAAAGTTAACTTTGTTTTAGAGTCTGATCTCACACCAAAAAACAGTGTTACTGGGAAGGCTTTACTTTTTAATAAGCCAGTAGATGCCCATTTTGACTCGGGGTGTTCTACCATAATAATTAAAGATAACCTTGTCCCCCTTCATGTAAAGAAGGAAAATTAGTTACTCTTTATGATTATCTTGGAGTAGGAAGACGGTTCCCTCGCATTAGATGCTACATTAAGAGCGACTTCTTGACAGGATGGGTCAATGCTGTTGCAGCCCCTATTAAATTTACAGATGTCCTCATAGGAATGGTACCGGGAGTAAAGGCGCCTTCTGTTGACATACCAAATGAAGTAAAATCAGGCTGTGAAGATGCAAATATCATCATGGGAGTTCAAACGCGTAATTCGAAAATGAGAGATGAAGAAAGCGTGCCACTTGTGGTCCCCGATTTATCCCTTAAGGATATATCTAAGAAAGATATCATAGAGGAACAAGGTAAATGTCAGACTTTGAGAGATATAAGAAATAAAGTTGCTAGTAACTCGACGGTAAATGTAAAAAACAGAACTGTCAAGTATGAGGAAGTTGACGGCATTATTTACAGAAAGTGTATTTCGAGTAAACATGATCATGAAATCGGGAAGAAGCAGTTAGTTGTGCCAAGTAGCTTTCGACAATACATACTATCGACTGCTCATGATTCTATTGTTTCTGGACACTTTTCTCATCGGAAAACTGCTGAAAAAATTTTCAGGAAATTTTTCTGGCCCGGAGCTGGCTCGGATATAAAAAGATACTGTAGGTCCTGTCATGCATGTCAAAAATCTACACCTAAAGGCAAAATACGGAAAGCGCCATTAGTATCGATGCCAATAATTACCGAACCTTTTAGCAGAGTAGCTATCGATCTCGTTGGCCCACTCATTCCCTCAGAACGGGGTCATAAGTATATACTGACGGTAATTGACTGTGCAACGCGGTTTCCCGAGGCGGTTCCTTTGCGGAGTATAGATACGGTATCTGTGGCTGAAAATCTCGTCAATATCTTTTCTAGAGTTGGCATACCGAAAGAGATGTTGTCTGATCGAGGAACACAATTTAAATCCGATTTGATGAAAGAGATCAACCGCTTGTTATCTATCAAAGCCATCTTTACTAGTCCCTACCACGCCTGTTGCAACGGAACCGTGGAAAGATTCCATGCTGTCCTTAAGTCGATGCTTAAGAAGCTGTGTACTGAGAAACCCCGTGATTGGGATAGATATATTCCCTCCGTTTTATTTGCGTATCGCGAAATCCCTAATGATACTTTGGGATTCTCGCCTTTCGAACTATTGTATGGTCGTCAGGTGCGCGGACCATTGTCTATATTGCATGATCTGTGGACTAACTCTTGCTTAGATGACGAGGTGAAGACAACGTATCAGTATGTACTAGACTTAAGATTAAAATTGGAGGAATCTGCACAACTTGCATCTGCGCATGCAGATATCAACAGCAAACTATATAAGAGTTACTTTGACCGAAGCGCTAAACGTCGCGTGTTTGCAGGAGGAGACGAAGTACTCGTTTTGCTGCCTTCAACACACAATAAGCTAACAATGCAGTGGAAAGGACCTTTTTCTGTAATTAAACGCCATGATAATGGTGTAGATTACCTGGTAAGAGTTAAAGGTAAAATCAAACTCTATCATATAAATATGCTCAAGAAATACTTAAGACGAGAAAATAAGAGTAAAGATAAGAGTAGAGATGAGGTCTGTCATATGTGTATAGTGGATGATAGCAAAGTAGCCAAAGATACTTGTGATATTACTGTTCTAGACCAATCTGAAAGCAAGTTTAACATAAGTAACCATCTCGATTGTGAAGAAAAATATCAACTTAATGAACTGCTTGATAAATATTCTGACGTGTTCTCAGATGAGCCCGGTATAACTAGTGCAGTTATTCATGACATCAAATTAACTACGGACATTCCAGTTCACCGTAAGCCTTATCCTGTTCCTCATCATTTATTAAAAGCATTTGAAAGTGAAGTGGAGCAGATGCTGAAATTAGGAGTAATTGAACCCTCCGATTCACCCTATTGTTCGCCCGTGGTTCTCGTAAAGAAATCTGACAACACTTGGCGATTTTGCGTAGACTTCCGAGCGCTCAATGATGTAAGCCTTTTCGATTCGGAGCCGATGCCTACTCTCGATGGAGCGCTGGGGAACTTTGTCGGCGACTGCATATTCTCGGAATTAGATCTGTGCAAAGGCTACTGGCAGGTACCGCTGTCAGAACGTGCTAAAGCTTACACTGCTTTTGCTACTAACCGAGGGTTGATGCAGTTCACTAGATTACCATTTGGCTTAAAAACCGCCTGTGCAACGTTTATGCGTTTGATGCGAAAAGTATTGTATGGACTGGAGAAAACGGACTGTTATTTTGACAATATAGTAGTTCATAGTAATACCTGGTCTGATCACTTGCAAGCTCTCGAACGTTTATTTGAAAGACTACTTAAGTACGGTTTAACAGCAGGTCCTAGTAAATGTTTCTTTGGATACGAAAAGATTAAATATCTTGGTTTTCATCTAGGAAATAATTGCTTGACCCCTCTTGACGACAAAGTGAAAGCAATTCTCGATTTACCTCTCCCCCGCACGAAAAAACAATTACGATCTTTCTTAGGCACTGTTTCTTTTTACCGCAGATTCATTCCGAATTTGCGGACATAGTCGCCCCTGTTAATGACCTTCTGAAGAAATTCCGTAGTAATAAACTTGACTGGAGTGAGGAGCAAATCTCAAGGATTAATACTCTTAAACACAAGCTAGCTAGTGCGCCTATTCTAGTTCTACCTAATTATGATAAGACCTTTTACGTAAGAACGGATGCATCTGACACTGGGTTAGGCGCGATTCTGCTACAGAAATCTGAAGGCTTATTAATGCCAGTTGCATATGCCAGCCGAGCTCTTGCAGACCGCGAGAAAAGATACGCTGTTATTGAGCGTGAGTGTTTAAGCATTGTCTGGGCAATTAACAAATTCAAATACTATCTGTACGGACGTGAATTTGTGCTCCAAACAGACCAACAGCCACTTGTATATCTGCGTAACATGAAAAATGGTAATGGTCGACTCATGCGTTGGTCTTTAGCGCTGCAGTCATTCTCATTTGATATCGAATATATCAAAGGCAGTGATAATGTGGGAGCAGATATACTTAGTCGTTGTTCCTTAGAAGAGAGTGAAACCCCACCTTCCCCTTAAATCAACATGATTTAAGTCGAAATAGGGGGCTATTGTAAAGGGTTAGTGATGGTTTCACGATGTAAATATGCTAATGAGTGATTGTGTGTGAGAGGATTTGGGTGGTCGAGCCATTTGCTTATCCTCGTCGACGGTTCACGAACCCGAAACAAAAGTGACGTCGGCGACCACGACAGCACGACCTGCCACTTGGCTCCGATCTCTACACCTGCTCACTTCATGTAAGTAAATTACTTATGCTCTCTAGAATTCTATTGAAAAAAGGTTGACTCTAAAATTACCCATAGTAAAGGGTATGTGTTAAGTGATAATACTTTTATATAAATTTCTTTTTTTCATTCTCCATGAACGATTTAGCATTGTCTTACACAGCCACGAATTGCCTTTATCGGGACACTCTTGCCTCATGCGGATGTAAGCCACCTAACACCGAATTCTGCAGAGCGCATGTGTTCGTGGAAGCAGGTCCATACTGAGTGCCCTATTTCCAATCTCAGTACCTTCTCAAGAAGCTATGGATCCGAAACCGTGTATTTTCATTATGTATAATTAAGGAATAATGCTGCTTGTTCTTCTGAAAGTTCTACTTTCGTTTTGTGTATCTGTATGTGTATTTTTTTTGTGTAATATAGTGAACAAACTGTTGAATATATATCTTTTTTTTTTCCTCGATTGACCATACTCAAAGGATCATAAAAGAACATAAGGGGGTGAACAAGACTTAAGAAAATCCTAAAATTTACACTAAACCCCGGACATTTACCGTTTATTGTGTCTCTCACGTGCGCGCATGCGTGCGTTTGTATGTGTGTGTGTGAGAAAGAGAAAGAGAGAAAGAGAGAGAGAGAGAGAGAGAGGGGGGGGGGGAGGGGCTTGGAAAATATTATTTATCCATAAATGTGCTACTGTGTTATAGATATGCCAGTCTGTGGCAGTTCACTTTTTAAAATCTTTTTATAGCTTTACTACTGATTTTATAAATCGTTTCGCTAGAGAAAAAGGATGAAAATAGAATAAAAAGAATGGCCAATTTGTATCTCTTTTGCTAATGTTTGGATGTGTATGTGTATAAAACATACATATGCGAACAGCAAAACATACACCCACTCTCCATCTATCTATCCGTCTCTGTCCGTTTATATCTCTCTCTGTCTACCACTTAACCTTGCTCTCACTCTTTCTCCTCCTTCATTGGATATTCTTCACTTAATATCTCACACTGACAGCAAGTTTGATTGAGTCTGATTCTTAAAAAGTCTAATCCTTCCTATTTATAATCAGATTTGATCAAACCGCAGGCACTGAGGCTTATTTGCGAAATGATTTTTATAGTCTGTTTGATTATTTTTACTACAGTGAGAATTGTTAATAAAATTAGTATTATTTATGGCCACGAAATCGAAAGTGTAGTGAAAAGGACTGGGGAATCAACCTCCCCCCCCCCCCCCCCCGCCGCGAAGGCAGGTGTTAACTCATTAGGCCGTCTTGGATATAATATATATATATATATATATGTTTATATATATAAACTATTTGGGATTAAAAAACTGCAGTTTTTGGATTTGTCTTTGTATTTCAATGTAATTATCACCAAATATGTTGAGACTTTAGCTCTCCCGTGTGTCTGTGTGTGAGAGAGAGAGAGAGAGAGAGAGAGAGAGAGAGCACACTTATTTGTAGTCTACACGGATAACATGAATAATCGCTAATAATCGAAATAACAGTGGTAAGGGGGCCCAGAATTAGACTGGGAATATATATATCATATATAATAATAATAACAAACTGACAAGTTTAAGAACTGTCTAAAAAACAGGCTTTGGCTCCAAGATTTTCGTAGAAATTGTCTATGACATTATTATGCCACATTTCAATTTAAACACTTAACTAGAACTAATATTTACATCCTAATAGACCCTATGATGATAATCCACTGTGGTAATGAAACGGAATAACGTTTGCAACTAATTTCAACCGTATAATGACTATGATATTACACATTTGACATTATTTTATGTACACGCGGCACCCTCTTCGTTTGTTGTCATCACGTCAGCTGAGAGGGCGCGCGGGACCATTTGCTTTTATCGAAGAAAAAAATATAGTAAACATCGAGGAAGCGACTCAATACGTTGATACTGTAACATTATCAAATGTAAGGAAAGCCTACTCCCAATACCGTTTATATTAACTATAGATAT
>NC_051389.1:55320478-55323496 GCF_015228065.2 Penaeus monodon | reverse complement strand
TATTTATAAATTTTAAATAAAATATATATGTGGGTTGTGTGTGGTGTTGTGTGTGTGTTGTGTGTGTGTGTGTTGGCGGTCTTCCACCCCATACAACACACACCACACACACACACACACACCACACACACACACACACACACACACACACACACACACATTCTATCTTGACAATCCCGGGCCAGATAACACTCGACCCTGAACCAGACGCATCCGTGAAACAAGAAACGCTGTTCTACATTTGGCGCATGCGCGGCCCAGTGCGTGCATGTGCTATTATATTCGTACCCTCCAATGCCTTTGCATGCGCGACACCAACCGAACGGGATGAAAGGTGCGGTGAGAATCTCGTCCCTGAATAAATAATCGAATCAATATAAGAACTGAAACGAACTTAGCCTCCTCCTTAAAGAGTCGAGTCAAGGCTGAGAGGCGGAAGCGAAGCGGCAGGAGTCTCGTCGAGGCTCATGAGGGCGGAGGCGGTGGGGGTGGGGGGTGGGGGTGGGGGGGTTAGTTGGGATTTGTTTGCTTGATTATTTGTTTGTTCTGTTTCTTTGTTTGGTTTCTCATTTGTTGTTAGGGTTATTACTATAGTTTTTATTATTTTTGTATTATTATTATTATCATTATTATTATTATTATTATTATTAGTATTAGTAGTAGTAGTAGTAGTAGTGTTATCATCATTATCATTATTATTATTGATATTATTATCATTAATAGTGTTATTATCATTATTAGTACTATCATTATCATATCTTTTATTACTATCCTAATCGTTTTATCATTATCATCATTGCTAATATTATAATTATTTTTTTATCATTATCATTGTTACTATCATCATTATTATTATTAACATTATCATCATTATCATTAGTGGTAGTTGTAGTAGTTCATTATTACTATCATCATCATCATCATTACCATCATCATCTTCATTATCATTATTATTATAATATTCATCATCATTATGAGCATTATTATTACCGTTATCATTATCAGTATTATTGTTATCAGTATCAATTATCATCCCCATCATTATTCATATTATCAGTTTTATCATTACCATCATCATAATTATTATCATCATCATTCTGCAACAATTTAATCTATTCTAATGATTGGTGCCAACTGGATGTACAACCTTTAAATATTCACATTCATGTGCGTGTATAAGCGCTTACATATGTACATATATGAAGATCCAGAGATCGATAACTTGGCATAAGTACTAACAAAGGGACATACATCGATATAAATATATAAGTAGGTATGTCTATAAATAAACACACATACAGGTAGATATCGATAAACAGATACATACATATATATATACACATGACTCATACGTGAATGCATAATTACATATAAAGAAAAATGACATTCGTATGACATACCAGGAGTATTTTGGTATGTCATACGAATACGTGTGTGTTAAGAAAGAAAGAAAGAAAGAAAGAAAAAAAAGTAATGACTTTGTACTGCTCACGAATCCCTCAATTTCTAAAGCAAATACGAACATTCCAATCTGAAAATAGTAGTCCACATTTATACATTATTTAAAATGCATTCCTCGAGTGTGATTTATTTTTCAGGGTTTTTTTTTCGTATAAGTTTTGAGTACGGAATTGCTAGAATGTGAGAAAGATATGTATCTGAAATATTACTAGGTACTTTTTTTATTTATTTATTTGTTTACAGCATGGTCTTGTGCATTAAAAGAAGAGGAGAGATAGAGATAGATAGATAGATAGATAGATAGAGAGAGAGAGAGAGAGAGAGAGAGAGAGAGAGAGAGAGAGAGAGAGAGAGAGAGAGAGAGAGAGAGAGAGAGAGAATGCATACACACACACACACACACACACACACACACACACACACACACACACACACACACACACACACACACACACACACACACACAAGCACACAAACACACACACACAGATGACTGAATATTTAACTGACATTCTTAGATAATAAAACACTTTTAGTGCGATATGACCTATGATGTCTAGCACATTCATTTGTTTTAACAATTAACCATTCATTGATCCAAAAGTTGCAGGAAACCGAGAATTCTATGGAACACACACGAGGCTACGCTATTTCCTATCACCAGATGTTCAAAACAAACAAACAAACAAACAAAAAAAAAAAAAATAAAAGACCAATCTACCTAATGCAAATTTCCTAGTTCCGTAGAACCAAAAAGGTGATACATAGAAGTGTGCGATCAGAGATGGCGGAGGTTGAATTAAGTCGTCTCTTGGCGCTGAAATGGCTTGCGAATTTACTCTGTTTGTGGGAGTCGAATTTGGGATTTTCAGCGGTGGCAGATGGCTCTCGAATCAAGGGAAAACGAGCCATTTGCATCAACCGTTTTATTATGTGCCATGTTCTTCTGTGTTTATGCAGAGTTCGGAAAATATGCATATATATTATCGGTGTTATTTTACTTGCATTGCCTTTTTGCAAATCTTTTTTTATATACCTAAATTAGAGACCATCAAAATTCTTTAATTCCTATTCAGGTATCGTTAAATTTCCTTCATGACGTATGTCGATTATATACTGTGTAACAAGGTAAATTGTATCTAGCATTAAATTCCAGCCTAAAATGTTGCCTGAGCCGCAGAATACAATGCATGCCCCATTAAGTGCACAGCATTTTCGAAGTAAACATCGACAGCTCATTAATCTGGTCTAATAAAAAGATGTTGATACAAGATGCATTGTTGATAACCGTGCCTCAGTGGGTACATGTTCTTGACAAAGGGCGTGGGTGCAGAGAGAGAGAGAGAGAGAGAGAGAGAGAGAGAGAGAGAGAGAGAGAGAGAGAGAGAGAGAGAGAGAGAGAGAGAGAGAGAGAGAGAGAGAGAGAGAGAGAGAGAAAGAGAGAGAGAGAGAGAGAGAGAGAAAAATAGACAGACTGATAGATAAAAAAAACAGTGGGAGGGAAAGGGGAGGGGGTGAAGGGAGTAACGAAATATCATTCATACGTGATTTTGTTTG
>NC_051389.1:55312978-55315478 GCF_015228065.2 Penaeus monodon | reverse complement strand
ACTTATCATTCTTTCCACCTTATCTAATCCCCTTCTGATAACGAAATTCCTTTTATTTGATTTCTTTATATCTTATATTATTATGAGTTTTTATTTTCTGTTGTCTTGTCGCCTTGACATTTTACATTCCCCTTACCCCTATTTCTCTGATTTTTTTGTTTCCCTCCCCGTTTTTTTTTCTTTTTTTTCTTTCTTTTCTATTTTTCAATTTTTTCTATTTTTTTTTGTACCCATTCTTTCCCCACAAAATCTTTCCCGGGTTTTATCTCCCCTAAATTTTAAAATTTTTTTAAAAAAAAAAAAGGAAAAAAATTTTTGGGGGTTTTTTGGGGTAAAAAGGATTAAATAAAAAATTTTTTTAAAAAGGGGGGGTTAAAGAGGTGGGAAAGTTTTTAAAAGAATTTAAAGGGTAAAAGTAAGGGGGCAAAAAAAAGGGGTTTTTTTGGGGAAAAATTTTTTGGGGGGGGGGGGGAGGGGATTTTTTTAGGGGGGGAAAAAAGGGGAAAAGGGGGAAAGGGGGGGGAGTTGGGAAAGGGGGGGTTTGGGGTTTTTGGAAAAAAAAATTTTTTTTTGGGGGGGAAAAAAATTTTTTTTAAACGGGGGAAATTTTGGGGATAGGGGTGGAAAGGATTTGGGGAAAGGGGGGAAGGATAATTTTTAAAGGGGGGTGGGGGGGGGTTTTATTAGGATGAAAAAGGGGGAGGAAAAGGGGGGAGGGTAGTATTATTTCGGGAAAAGGGTTGTATGGGGTAGGGGAGGGGGGTTTTCTTTTTTTTTATATTTTTCTTTTTTTTTTTTTAAAACCCCCCCCCCCTGATTTTTTTTTTCCCCCTTTTTTTTTCCCCCCCCCCCTTTTTTTTTTTTTTTTTTTTTTTTTTTTTTTTTTTTTTTTTGGGGGGGGGGGGGGGGGGTTTTTTTTTTTTTTTTTTTTTTTTTTTGGGGGGGGTTTTTTTTTTTTTTTTTTTTTTTTTTTTTTTTTTTTTTTTTTTTTTTTTTTTTTTTTTTTTTTTTTTTTTTTTTTTTTTTTTTTTTTTTTTTTTTTTTTTTTTTTTTTTTTTTTCTTTTTTTTTTTTTTTTCCTTTTTTCTTTTTGGGGTTTTTTTCTTTTTTTTTTCCTTTTTTTTTCCCCCCCCCTTCTTCTTTTCTGATTTTTTCTGTTTATATCATTAAATATATTTCTTCTTTCTTTTCTTTCTTCTTTTTCTTCTATTTTCTTCTTCTTTTTTTTTTCTTTTCTTCTTTTTTCTTCTCCTCCTTCTTCTTATATCTTCTCTTTTTTCTTCTTCTTCATCTTCTGGGTTTTCTTCTGTCTCCATCATCATCATTATCTTCTTCCTCTTCTTTCTCTCTTTCTTTTCTCTTCTTCCCTTTTTCTGTGTCTTGTTCTTTTCTTCTTCTTTTTCTTCTTTTTTCTTCTTCTTCTCGTTCTTTTCATCCTATTTCTTCCCCTTCTTCTTTTTCTTCTCCTTCTCTTTCTCTCTCCTTCTCTTTTCTCCCTCTCTTCTCTCTCTCTCTCTCTCTCTCTCCTCTTTCTCTCTCCTCTCTCTCTCTCTTTTCTCCTCTCTTTCCCCTCTCTCTCTCTCCCTCTCCTCTCCCTCTCTCCCCTCTCTCTCTCCTTCTCTCCTCTCTCTCCTCTCTCTCTCTCCTCTTTCCCTCCCCATATCCCCGCACCTTCCAATATACCCCTCCCCCCATCACCTCCCCCCTCCTCTCCCTTCCCCCCACCCCTCCCATGTCCCCCTTTCTCCCCTCCCTTTCAACCCCTTTCACCCCCCTGTTCCCTTTCCTCCCTTTACCCCTCCCCCCTCCCCCTCCCCCTCCCCCTCCCGTTCCCCCCTCTCTTTGTGAACTTCATACCTTCCATTCTTTCTCCTCCTGACTCGCATCTCGCTGGTTCTCCTCCTCTTCTTCACCTTTCTTGTCTATTTCTTCTTTTTCCTGTTCTTCTTTTATTTTCCTTTTTCTAATTCTTCTTCTCTTTCCCTTCTTCCTGTTCTTCTCCTTCTTCTTATTTTTTTTAATTCTTCATCTCTTTCTTTTCTTCCTCCTCCACCTACTCCTCTTCTTTCTTCTTTTTCTCCTCTTCTTCTTTTTCTTTTTCTTCCTCTTCATCGTCCTCTTCCTCCTCCCTTCTGCTCGTCCTCTTCCTCTTCTTCCACCACCTCCTCCTCTTCCTCGTCTTCTCTTTCTTTTATTTACCGCCTCTTCCTCCTACTCCTCTTTCTCTCCCTTCCTTTTTTCCCTCTCCTCCTCTTGATCTACCTTCTCCTCCTCCTGCTCTTTATCTACCTCCTCCTCCTCTTAATCTACTTCCTCCTCTCCTCCTCCTCCTCCTCCTCCTCCTCTTAATCTACCTCCTCCTTCTCCTCCTCCTCTTTATCTACCTCCTCCTCCTCCTCCTCCCCTTTTATCTACCTCCCTCTCCTCCTCGTGACCCACATTTTACGGTGTCGGGGGCGAGCGCAAGACAATACTCATTGTTAAGAGCGATCCGTGACAAG
>NC_051389.1:55290478-55305478 GCF_015228065.2 Penaeus monodon | reverse complement strand
TTTTGGGTTATTATTTTTTTAAAAAATGATATCTAAAAAAAAAAAGGGGGCCCAAAATCATCCCCATTTACCCCCCTTGTTCCCAATGCATGACACACAGAAAAAGATTTTCCCATTAAAAAAAAAATACGCATTCACTGGGCCCTTCTTTAAAACTTTAAAATTTTGGGCGGTTTTTTGGGAAACAGAAAAAACCGGGCAAATTTGCTACTGTTTGGTTTCTCGACACATCCCAAAGGGCCCCCACGGTTTACACGAACGCGAGGAGGGTTTTTAAAAAGGGGAAAACAGAAAGGAGAGTTTTTTGGTATTTGTTTTTTGGGGGAAAAAAGAGGTGGGGGGGCCGGGAGAGAAGGGGGTCTGGGGGCCACGTATAAAGAATATATATATAATATATAAATATAAATATATAAAATATATATTTTATTTTAAAATTTTGTATAAAATATATATTATATATATATATATAAAAGGGGATTTTATAAAATATAGGTATATTTTTATATATATATATAGATATATATATATATATATTTTAATATTAATTAAATTTTTATAATATAAATATTATACTACATAATAATATAATTTTATATATTATATATATATATATATATATTTTATGTGTGTGTGGGGGGTTGTTTTGTGTTGTGTGGGGTGGTGTGTGTGTGTTTGTGTGTGGTGTTTTGTGTGTGTTGTGTGTGTGTGTTTTTGTTTTTGGGTGTGTGTGTGTGGGGTGTGTTTTTGTTGTTTTTTTTTTTTTTTTTTTTTGTTTTTTGTATATTTATATAAAATATAAAAATATTATATATATTTTATATTTTATATTTTTTTTTATTTTTAATAAATTAAAAATTTTTAATTAAAAATTTTATAAAATATTTATTTTTAGTATAAAAAAAATAAAATAATACCAAAAAAAAAGAAAAGAAAAAAAAAGAATAAAAAGGGGGGAACTGAGATAAGGAAGGGAAGAAAGGGGAGAGAGAGAGAGGAAAAAAGAGAAGGAAAAAAAAAGGGGAAAAAGGGGAAAAAAGGGGAAAAGGGGGGGGGAAAAAAAAGGGAAAGAGGGAGGGGGAAAAAGGGGGGAAAAAAAAAGAGTTTTGGGGGGAAAAAAAAGAGAAAGGAAAGAAAAAAAGGGGAAAAAATTAGGGGGAAAAAAAAAAGGGAAAAAAAAGAGTTTAAAAAAATAGGATTTTTAAAAACGAACAAAAAGCCCACACTTTGAACTTTGGGGGGAAAAAGTGGAGAGTAGTCCTTAAAAAACCGGGCAAACCCCCGTGAAGGGGACGTAAGCAGGGGGGTAGAATTAGGGGTTTCGGGGTTTTGGGTAGGGTTTTAAATATTGCTAGTTTTTTTGGGCAGGGAAAGTTGGTTTTTCTTCTTTAAAAGAAAATAGATGTAGATAAAAGGGTAGAAAAATAGATAGTGGTTTTAGAGTGGGGTTTTAGAGAGAAAGAGGGGGTTAAAAGAGAAGGGGGGTAGGGGGAAGAAAAGGAGAGAAGAGGAGGGGGGAAGAGAGAGAGAGAGAGAGAGGAGAAGGAAAAAGAAAGAGGAAAAAAAAATAAAAAAGAAAAAACGGTTTTTAAAAAAGGAAAAAAAGGAAAAGAAAAAAAAAGGAAAAGAAAAAAGGGGGCGAGGGAAATAAAAAAAGAAAAGAAAAGAGTTTAGAAAAAAATGAGAGCGGAAAACAGAAACCAGAAAAAAGGCCCCAAAAAACAACTTCCAAAAAATAAATTTCCAAAAACCGTAACATTATATCATTCAAAATCCCCCCCTCACAAAATCCCTTGATATGTGTTTTTGCAATTTCCGGGTTGGGGTTGCAATTCCCATTTATCATTAAAAAATATATATATCCCCCAACAATACCCGGGGAACCCATTTTTCCTTCCTCAATTTTTTAGGGGGGATATCTCCACTGATTAATCGAGTCTTTTTAAGGGGCCCGGGTTTTTAATTTAATCTCATTTTTGTTTTGATTGTGAGCACGGGGGGGGGGGGGGGGGGGATGAATACATAGCCTCATAGAAGATGAATAACATGCTTATAATATGGTTCTTTGTTCTATCCTTTACTGTTGTGTCGATCACTTTAAGGATTTTATAAGTATAGTGTCTTTTTAATTTGTGAAAGTCTATGTAAACCAGTTATTCACACACACACACCCCAAAACACCCCAAACACACACCACACACACACACACACACACACACAAACACACACATTTTTATATATATTATATTTTATAAAATTTTTATATATAATATATAATATATATATTATATAAAATATATATATATATATATATAGGGAAGGGACACAAGCGAAACCAGTCAGATACATCTCTTTTTAATTTGAAGAAAATTTTAAATTTTATAGGGAAAAGGGATTTATATACGTTTTCCTGTATTTCCCTACTTCCGGTGGGTCAAAATTCTTTTACATTTAGAGAGAGGGGAGGGAGGGGGGGAAGAGAGAGGGGAGGGGAGGGGGAGGGGAAGAGAGAAGAGAGGGGAGAGGGGAGGGGAGAGAGGAGAGGAGGAGAGAGAGAGAGAGAGGAAAAGAGGGGGAGAGAGAGGGGAAAAGGAGGGGGAAAAGAGAGAGGGGGGGGGAAAGGGAAAGGGAGAAAAAAAGAAAAAGAGGAGGGGAAAAGGGGGAGGGGAGAGAGAAAAAGGGGAGGGGGAGGGGGAAGGGGAGGAGAGGGGGGAGAGGAGGGGGAGAGAAGAGAGAGAGAGGAGAGAGAGGGAGAGAGAGGGGAAGAGAAGAGAGAAGGGGAGGGGGAGAGGGGAGAAGAGGAGAGAGGAGACAGACAGACAGAGAAGGAGAGAGAGGGGGGGAAAAAAGGAGAAAAAGAAAAGGGGAAAGGGGAAAAAATAAGGAAAAGGGAAGGGGAAAAGACAGAAAAGGGACAGAGAAAAGAGGGGAGAGAAGGGAGAAGGGGAGGGGGGAAAGAGAAAAGGGAGAGGGGAAAAGATTAGACCGAAAAATTTCGCGAAGTTTCCGGGAAAAAAAAAGGGATGGGAGGACGTCCCCAAAATTTCCCCTTACAGTAAAAGGAAACCCCCCAAAAACCCTATCCCGCTGCAAAGTCCCCCAAGCCCTCAGCTCTTTATAAAATACGCAATAAGGTTTCCCCTATACATCCTGTCCGGGGGGGAATTCCCACAGGAGGCGAGAAACAGGGAGATAAAAAGGAGTAAAATTTAATTGGGTTAGAGGGAAAAAAAAGGGGGGGGGGAGGGAAAAATAAAGGTGGGGTGAGGGGGGAAAGGAGGGTGGAGGTGGGGTGGGGGGAGGGGGTTTGGGGGTCGGAGGGGAGGGGGGGGTTGGGGGGGTGGAGGAAAAGGGGGGGGGGTGGAGAGGAAAGGTGGAGGGGGGAGGGGGAAGAGGAGATGGAAAAAGGAGGGAGGGGGAGGTGGAGGAGGAGAAGGAGAGGGGAAAATGGGAGGAGGAAAAGAAAAGGAGAGAGAGAGGGGGAAGAGAGAAAAGGAAGGGGAGAGAGAAAAGAGACGGAGAGAGAAAAGAGGGGAGAGAGGGGAGAGAGGGGAGAGAGAAAAAAAGGAGAGAGAGGGGAGAGAGAGAGAAAGAGACAGGGGCCCAAGGGACAGAGAGAGAAGAAAGAGAGAAAGGGGTCAGAGGGGGGGGGGAGAAGATAGATAGGATATTTTTTCTATTGAAATAAGAAAACCCAAGAGATGGATAGATAGATAGATGGGATAAAAATAGATAGTAAAAAGGGGAAGGAGAGAGAGAGAGAGGAAGAGAGAGAGGGGAGAGAGAGAGAAAAAGAAAAGAAAGAAAAGAAAGGGGAAGGGAAGAGAGAGAGAGAGAGAGGGGAGAGAAAAAAGGAGAAAGAGGAGGGAGAGAGAGAGAGGGGAGGAGGGGCAGAGGGGGAGAGGGGAGGAGGGAGAGAGGGGGAAGGGGAGGGGGAGGGGAGGGAGAGGGGGAGAAGAGAGAGGGGAGGGAGAGAGAAAAAGGGGGGGGGGGCGGGAAGAGAAAGGGATAGAGGAGAAAATAGACAGACAAAAATAGAGAAGGACGAACGAAGGAAGAGAAGAGAGAGAGGGGGGGCGAGAGAGGGGAGAGAGGGGAGAGAGAGAGAGAGAGAGAAGAGAGAGAGAGAGAAAAGGGAAAAAGGAGAAAGAGAGGAGAGGAGAGGGGAGAGAGAGAGAAATCCGGTCACCCCTTTAACATAACAAAAAACGGGGGGGCCCGTCTTTTTTAAAGTCAGGGGGGGGAATGTAAAGGGGGAAAAGGGAAACAAAGGGGGAAAGGATTTTACCCCTCTTTCTTTTCCCTTCTCTCTAACTCTCTCTCGCGCACTCCCCCTCGCCCCTCTATCTCCCCTATTATTTTCCTGTCCGTCTCTCTCTATTTCTGTTCTCTTGTCTCTTTCCCCTCCCCTCTCTTTTTTTCCTTTTCCTAATCTCTTCTTTAAATCCTTTCTCTTCTATCTCTCTTTCCCCTCTTTCTATTTCTCTCTCTCCTCCCTTTTTTTTTCGGTTTCCTTCCCCCCTTTTTTTTTTTAGGTCTCTCTCTCTCTCTCTTTTCCCCTTTTGGGGTTCGTCTCTCTCTCCTTTCTTTTTTCTCTTCTTTTCTCTTGTTTCCCCTTGTTCTCCCCCTTTTTCTCCTTTCCCCTCTCTCCTCTCCCCCCCCCTCCCTCCCTCCCCTCTCTCTCTTTTTCCCCCTCTTCCCTCCCTCCCCCCCCTCCCCTCCCCCCTCTCTCCTCTCTCTTTTCTCTTTTCTCTTCTCTCTCTTCCCCTTCCTCCCCTCTCTCCTTTTTCCTCTCTCTCTCTCTCTCTCCCCTCTCTCTCTCTCTCTCTTTTCTTCGTCTCTCTCTCCCTCCCTCCCCCTCCCCCCCTTCTCCCCTCTCTCTCCCTCCCCCCCTTCTCTTCTCTCCCCTTTTCCCCTCCCTCCCTCTCTCTCTCTCTCTCTCGACTCGGCCGGGGCACGTGACAGAGACGTAGCCGAATAGCATCGAGGATTCTGTCGCCTTTCTATCATGCGCGGCGTCATGAAATGCATTCGGAGAGACGGGGGGCGGGAGGGGGGGGAGGAAAGGGAAAGGGGAGAGGGGAAAAGGGAGGGGATGGGGAGGGAAAAAAAGGGGATAAAATATATATAAAATATATAATATATATTTATATAATATATATAAAAAAATATTTTATATATATATATAATAGATATAATATTTTATATATATATATAATAAAAAGAGAGAGAGAGGAGAGAGAGAGAGAGAGAGAGAGAGAGAGAGAGATGGTGGGGTAAGAGAATGAGAAAGCGAAAATGAAAAAAGAGAAAAGAGAAGGAAGAGAGAGAAAAAAAGAGAGAGAGACAAAGGGAAAGAGAAAGCAAAAAAGAAAAAAAGAAAGAAAGAACGATAGCGGAAGAGAAAAAAAAACAGGAAAGAGAGAGAAAGAAGAGTAAGAAAAACGGAAACGGAAAAAAAGACAAAAAAGAAGAAAAAAGGACAAAGAAAATGGAAAACCAAGAGAAAGGAAACCATCGCGATCTAACTAACTGGCAACCGATACAGACGAGACCAATTCCAGGGAAATACGTTTTAAGAACGAGATTAATGTTACTGAAAGAGAGAAAAGAAAAAGAAAAAAACAGAAAAAGAAGAAGAAAAAAGGGGGGAACTTGTGTTAAAATTAGGCGAAATTTTTATTTATTTATTAGTCGATGAGAAGATAAATTTGGTGTGAGTGAAAATTTAAAGTTTTGAAAGGTATTAATCCCCCTCTTGAATTTTATTTTTGGGGTTTTTTATCACTGGAAATATCATACAAAAGGGAAAGCGAATTAAAGTTATAAGCGTAAGTATTTTGTTTTCTCTCTATATCATCTATTTCCTTTTATTTTTCTTTCTTTCTTTTTTTTTTTTTTTTTTTTTTTTTTTTCTTTTTTTTTGGGGGGTGGGGAGTGGGGAAAGTAATAAGATTATTTGAATTTCTTTTCATATCCTCAACGGGGGTTGGGCCTTTTACCCCCCCGGCCCTTTTTTAAAAAATGTATAAACCTTTAAATAATTTTCGTTTGACTCAATTTTTCGAAAACTTTTCTCGAGGGGCTGACATTTAACCCCATGTAGGCCTATCAACAAATCCCAAAAAGTTCAAAATTTTAAAAAGAAAAATGCTGTCGATCTCCCCTCGAAAAAGGTGACTTTTTGGTGGGTGATGGGGATGGTTTATGATAGGGGATGATAGTGAGGGGGAGGAGATGGTCTTTGAATGGGGGATGGTGATGGGATGATGGGCAAACTTGATGGGGATGGTGATGTGATGGTTTATGATTTATGTGAGATAAAGTTGATGAGATTTTTTGAAATGTAGGATAATAATGAATGATAAAATAAATAATGATTTTAATAAAATTTAAAAAAATAATAATAAAATAATAATAAAAATAAAAAAGGGTAAAATTTAAAGTAATAATAATTTTTTTTTTTTAAAAATTTAAAGGGTAATATTGAATTTAAAGGGTGATAATAAAAATTTTCTAATGATAAAAACAATGAAAAGATGATTTATGACGATGATAAAGACGATGAATTGATTAAAGAGGATGAGGATTGATTATGATGAAAGCTTTTGATTTAATTTAGGGTAAAAATGGTAATTGTAACTAGCGATAATAAGAAAGATACTACGAATAAAAAATAATAACATAATAATGAAATAAAAATAAAAAATGTAATATTAATAATGATTTAAAATAATAATTATAATGATAATAACAAAAGATGTAATAATAATAATGATTATAATAAAAATAGCGTAATAAGGGAAAGGTGTAAATGATTAATAATAAAAATAATAAAAAAAAAATAAAATAATAATAAAAAATTAATGTTTAAAAATAATTCTTATTATTTAAAATTAAAAATAAAAAGATGATGTGAGATGATGATGGGATGATTATGATCTAATAATGAATTTATGATGTAATAATAAAAAATAATAATAATAATAATAGGAATCTGTAATAATAATAATAATAATAATTAATATAATTTAAAAATAATAAAAAAAAATAAAAAAATAATAATAATGATGATGATTATGATAATAAATTTAAAAATAAAAAAATGATTATGATGATGATTTAAAAAAAGTCTAATAATAATAATAATACTAATAAAAATAAAAAATAATATGATAATAATAATAATAATAATAATAATAATAATAATAATAATAATAATAATCATAATAATAATAATAAAAAAAAATGATAATAATAATGATAATAATAATAATAACATCAACAATAATAATAATAATCATTATTATTGTTATTATTATTATTATTATTATTATTATTATTATTATTATTATTATTATTATTATTATTATTATTAATATTATTATTATCATCATCATCATTATTATTATCATTATCATTATTATTATCATTATTATTATTATAACAATAATACTAGTGGTATGATAACGATGATCATCATCATAATAATGATAGTAATAACGATAATAATAAATTTCAAAATATTCACTTACCAAAGAAAGGCAACGCATCGGGAAAGTAATAACATTATACAGTTTTATTATCCAATAAGAATAAATATGACGAGGAAACTCCACGGGGTCAAGAGGCCTCGAGAATATTCCGCCAGACAGGCTAATGTAATCGGCAATTTTATATAATAGGTGTTATTTATGGCTTTGCATTTTTACCACGTGGCATTTCCTGGTAACCCCTCTCCCTCCCCCTCCCCCTTCCCCTCCTCCCTCCCTCATCCCCTTCCCCTCCTCCTCTCCCCTTCCCCTCCTCCTTTCCCCCTCCCCCCCTTCCCATCCTCCCGAACCTCTCCTCCAATTATCAGCTCGTGTAGCCGTTTTTGAACGTGTTCGGACAAGTGATAATTTAGGAAGAAAGGGGAGTAAGAAATCCGGAGAGAGAGAGAGGGAGAGAGAGAGAGAGAGAGAGAGAGGGAGAGAGAGAGAGAGAGAGAGAGAGAGAGAGAGAGAGAGAGAGAGAGAGAAGGGAGAGAAAAAGAGAGAGAGAGAAGAGAGAGAGAGAGAGAAATGGATCTCACTGCCTGTCTGAAAACGAACTCAAGGTGTTCATTTTGTGATGTTTACGAGGCATGAAGGGGTGGAAGTGGGGGGGGGGGTAAGGGGGAGGTAAGGGGAAAAGGTACGTGGCATGCATTGGGGAAGAAGAGGGAGGGGAGGGGCATGGGCGTGAAAAGGTGTGGAGGAGGATGAAGGGGCGTGGCATACAACTAAAGGGGTAAAGGGGGCGTGGCATACAACTAAGGGGTAAAGGGGGCGTGGCATACAACTAAGAGGAGGCATCACAACAAAAGTGGCACAAAAAGGGGGAAAGGAAAGAGGGGAGGGGGGACTTGGGGGGGACATCCAGGGGTGGGGGATATGGGAGATGGGGAAAGGGGGGGGCAAAAGAGGAGGAAAAAGAAAGGGGGGAGGGGGAAGGGGGAGGAGGAGAGGAGGGGGGAAGAAGGAAAAGAAGAGGGAGGAACGGGAGGAGGAAAGGGGGAGGAGGAAAGAAAAAGGAAGAGGGGAAAGAGGAGGAGGAGGAGGAAAAGGAAGAAGGGGAAGGGGAGGAAGAGGAGGAGGAAAAGGAAGAAGGGGGGAAGGGGAGGAAGAGGAGGAGGAAAAGGAAGAGGGGAAGGGGAGGAGGAGGAGGAAAAGGAACGTGGGGGGAAGGAAGGAGAGGGGGGAGATCTAAGGGCGTGGTGACAAGAGCGAGAAAATTTTCTTCTCTCGGTGTGAGAAGAGGACAGAGAGATATTTACGGCCGACAAGTTTTGAATTAACGAGTGTAAGTTGCAAGAAAATGGCGGCCCGGTCGTGGGAGGGTGGAAGGTGGGAGGGAGGGAGGGTAGGAGAGAGGGCGGGAAGGGTAGGGAAGGGGAGGGAAAGAAGGGAAGGAGGGGGGAAGGAGGGAGGGAAGGAAGGAGGGTAGGAGGGCGGGAAGGAGGGAGGGAAGGAGGAAGGGAGGGAAGGAGGGAAGGTGGGAGGGGGAAGGGGGGGGAGGAGCGACTGGCCATCCAGCAAGGAGGAATTTGGGCATTTCTTGAGTGTTTTTGGTGGTTTCTCATGATTTCTTGGTTGGCTTGAAGAACTTGTATAGGAGGGGGGAGGGGGGAGGGGGGAGGGGGAGGGAGAAGGCGATTGACTGCTCGCTTTCTCTTTCTTTCGTCTTTCTCTTTTTTCTCCACTTCTCTTTCTCTTTTTTTTCTCCTTCTCTTTCTTTCTTTCGTTTTTCTCATGTTTTCTTTCCTTCTTCTTTTTTTTCTTTTTTTCTCCCATTCTTTTTCTTTCTTTCGTATTTCTCCTTTTCTCTCTTTCTCCTTCTCTTTTTTCTCCCTTTCTCTTTCTCTTTCTTTCTTCTTTATCTTTTTTTCTTGCCTTCTCTTTCTCTTTCTTTCGTCTGTCTCTTTTTTCTCTCCTCTTTCCTCTTCTGTTCATCTCTCTCCTTTTCCTCCCATTCTCTTTCTCTTTCTTTCGTCTGTCTCTTTTCTCTCTCCTCTCACTATCTCGATTCTTTTGTTTTTTTCTTTTTTTTATCTCTTATCTGTCTATTTTCCTATCTCTCTTCATCTACTTATTCTTTTCATCCTTCTATACCTCTTCCTCTCTTGGTCTTGTTCTCGCTCGCTATGTATGTATCTATCTATCTATCTGTACATCTATCTGTCTGTCTGTCTACCTGCTTATCTATCTGTCTTTTTATCTGTGTGTCTGTCTGTCTCTGTCTGTCTACCTAATTATCTCTCAATCTATTTATCTGTCTGTCTCTCTGTCTGTCTACCTACTTATCTATTTATCTATCTATCTATCTTTCTCTCTCTCTCTCTCTGCCTGTCTACCTACTTATCTATCATCTATTATCTGTCTATCTATCCTTCTGTCTATCAATATGCATGTATGTGTGGAATTCATGTCGAACAAATTGCAAATAAAACAACGAAGAAAGGAATAAGGAAAATAGATAAGAAAATAAGAAAACACAGTGTCGAAGGCCTTTTCTCTCTGTGCCTCTTTCTTCAGGCCCTGGGAGAAGCAAAAACTGTGAAAAATCCTTTGGCATTTTCGTGTATTTTCTTATTCTTCCCTTCGTTGTTCTGTTTGTAACATGTATGTATGTATGTATGTTTTTATGTATGTATGCATGTATGTATGTATGTATGTATGTATGTATGTATGTATGTATGTATGTATGTATGTATGTATGTATGTATGTATGTATGTATGTATGTATGTACGTTTGTATTCGTGTATCTATTTTTCTTTCTTTCTTTTTTTCTCTCTCTATCTTCCTATCTCTCTCTCTCTCTCTCTCTCTCTCTCTCTCTCTCTCTCTCTCTCTCTCTCTCTCTCTCTCTCTCTCTCTCTCTCTCTCTCTCTCTCTCTCTCTCTCTCTCCCTCTCTTTTCCCGTACAAGATATGTATAACACATACACGATCATACACACATAAAAAATCCGTTCATGGGAAAAACACGACTAAATATATATATAAAATTTTCACACTTGATTTTTCTTTAACGAAGAAAATGAACAAGTTGCTGTTCACTATAGTTTTTTTTTCTCGAAGTTTTGGCCATTCTTTCATCCAAGATTTATTTTTTATGAACTTCCTGCAGTCAGTCAACTGATGCTTCATTTGCATACTGAATCTTATTCGCAATTTTGATTTTTTTTCCTGACTAGTTCCACCCACCTGGAAGTCAGATTTCCCCCTTATTAATACCTATTACTCTTATGAGCCATTTTATACACTGAACTGAATTTTCCGCCCTTCATCTCTGTTCGTCTTTGTCTGTCTGTTTCTCTGTCTATCTGTCTGTCCGTCTCTCTCTCCTTCCCTCCCTCCCTCTCCTTCTCCCTCCCTATTTCTCTTTTTCCCGTGTTTGGCCAACCGATCAAATCGGGCCGATTTAACAGAAAATTGGATGCAAACATTGCATGACTGTTAACTTCGGGCAGATTATGTTGATCACAAAGCAATTTATATTGAAAATCTAGACCATGGACTGCTGGGATTTCAGTGTTGCCTGATCATGCTAATAAATTCGGTTCGGCAACCTTTTGATCATTTTTGCCTCTCAAAGCAATGCGAATGCAGGCAGCCCTTTGTTTGCAACAGCGAACTCCCAGTATGGCTGGTTGCAGGAGGGAATACTGTGTGTGCTTTTGAGAGGAGGAGAGGGAAAGAGAGAAGGAGGGAGGGAGGGAAGGAGGGAAGGAAGGAAGGAGGGAGGCGGGGGAGGAAAGGAAGGAGGAAGAGGAAGGAAGAGGGAGGAAGGAGAGAGAGGAAGGGGAGGGAGAGGGAGAGAGAAGAGAGGAGAGAGAGAGAGAGAGAGGGAGAGAGGAGAGAGAGAGAGAGAGAGAGATAAACAGAGAGAGATATAAACAGAGAGAGAGATAAACAGAGAGAGAGGCAGAGACAGACAGACAGACAGACAGAAAGAGACAAACACCACCAGAAAATACAAAATAAAAGCACGCCTGACCACAGCCAAAATATACAAGCAAAGGCGAGTATCTACTGCAAGTCCCCCCGTCCCTTTTAATCCTACGAAAGGAATCGCCTTGATCGTCGACGCCTCAGAGAGATCCTATCGCCTTAACGAACGACAGAGGACTCCCGGTCTCGTGTTTTCTCGGTGACAAGGACCTCGCAGGATCTTCGACAAGATCGCATGCTTGGATAAAGAAAGAGGAGAAAGTAAAAGAGAGAGAGAGAGAGGGAGAGAGAGAGAGAGAGAGAGAGAGTTTTCCCCCTCTCTCCCTCACTGTCTTGGTCTGTCTTTCTCTCTTTCTCTGTCTCTGCCATTATCTCTCTCTCTCTCTCTCTCTCTCTCTCTCTCTCTCTCTCTTCTCTCTCTCTCTCTCTCTCTCTCTCTCTCTCTCCTCTCTCTCTCCTCTCTCTCTCCTCTCTCTCTCTGGAAGAGGTAGAATAGAAAATGCAAAAACAAAACAATAAAACACATACTGATAATTATTGTAATTATTAACGATTATTATAATAGTAGTAATGGCACTAGCAGTAGTATAGTAGCAGCAGTAGAACTAGTTGTAATATAGTAGTCGTAGTAGTCGTCGTCGTAGTAGTAGTAGTCGTAGCACTAGTAGTAGTAGTAGTCGTAGCACTAGTAGTAGTAGTAGTAGTAGTCGTAGTACTAGTAGCAATTACCGCACTGAATCCGGATGCTTCACGGCAATCACGTGGCCCATAAGCCGCTCTGCCGGGTGTGAGGCTTGTAGGCCGGGCGCACGCGAACTTTCTGGCTATGCATAAGTGTTTTTAGTTTTAGCCACTTTCCAATGTCCGGATTTGTCATTTGATTTGCTATATCCAGATGGTAATAGACTCACACTCCATATTATCTCTCTAGGTAGTCCATAACTCAGTGTAAGAAGAATAACAATAAATAACATAATAACTTTCTTTTTCTTTTCTTTTCTTTTTTCTTTTTTTTTTACATTCAGTTTTCTGTAATGTAACCTGCGCCTCCGGTCATCCTCCAAGAGGTTTGTGCAGCCGTATTTTCTCATGACGGCATGTTCATGTCACCCGCCCTTCAAGCCACTTTTTCATGACGTGATGGTCACGTCATCGTAGGATCATAGGGGGTAGTAGTAATAATAACAGCAGCATAATGAAAATAAATGGGTTACCCTTTCGTTTCGCTGAGCGCCCTCTCTTGCCCAAGCACGCCTGTCCAAGGAGAAGAAAATAGAATCACCTTTTAGATACTTTATTTCTTTTATTTGCCGTTTTATTTAAGGTTTAGTTTGTTTATTTTGAACTTATTTACCTTCAACTGTCTTTATCTGTATGTTTGCACATATATCTGTTTGGTCTTTCGTTTGTTGTTTAACCTTTCGTTTATATATATCATCATCATCATCATTATTATCATTTTTGTATTTGTGTTTTCACTGTTTTACAGTCTTATCAAAATTTTGACATCCTAATATCTTAATCAGCAAAATCAGTCAAAAAAACAGGGAATATCAGACATTTAAACGTCCTGCAACGGAATCTGTGTCTAGGCGATCGCCATGTTTGTTTTGACCGGCTGTTGACTGCCCGAGCGTCCGAGAAGCTGCTGATTTTCGAAAAAAAAATTGAGATATTTCTGATTGAGAGGCCATAGAATCATCCCTTTTTGCGAGCTACAAGGCAAGACTCTTTATAAGTGAAAGTAAAGAACCCTTAATTAGTGTTACAGACTCGGTGATGATAATATTAGAGAGAAATTCCCAATTTGAGAGACTATAGAATCGTCCTTTTTTCAGCGAGCTGTAAGGCAAGGCTGTTTATTAGTGAAGTAAAAAAACCCTTATCGTGTGTTTCAAACTCAGGGATAATGATAAATTCAGTGAAGTTCAATAATCGTGTTTTAACCGAAACATCCCCCACGGTAATTAGACGTTCGTCGCTCTCCCAACCGCCATGCACACCGTTACTCTTCACCAAAAGGTAAGTCCATTTTTCACCTTGAAATGCACCAAATGTTGGAATACGACAGTCGGTTGTTGCTCGTCCAGACAACTTGTCAACCAGCTTGAGAGTAAACATTCACGGTTTTATCCTACCGGCGTCTTTATTTTATGCATAGGTTTTGTAACTTCTCCGATGCATAGGTAACTTACAACTGACAAAAATACCCTTTGATAACGACAATAAAGGGCCATAAAATTACCTACCAATAGCTTTTGGTTGCCTGCAGCTGTCACCGTTTACATACAAATGCTATTGTGACGTCATCTCGTCCTGCTCGCCCGGCTGCGAAGGAACCGAGAAGGACGCGATGAACAACTTGTTCGGACGGCTACATCATCTCGTCTATCTCGTCCATCTTGTCCCTCTTGTTGAACGAGGGGTTCCGGACGCAGCATGGGGCGGTTAATGTAACCGAGGGCGAATCACAGAGATAGAGGGAAATGGACACCGTCATCTCATAGAGCATAAGAAATAGTCATAAACAACACAGGTACAGCTGCTGCGGCCTCATATTTACCGCGAAATGACGCAAATATCCGCTGCATATAACCGCTCAGAGACCACAACGCCCTCACACAGCCGGAGTTCCTAATGTTGCCTTTTCTGTAAGCTGGCACGAAGTGTTAATAAAGGGGGGGGGGGGGGTACAGCGTGCTTGCCCCCTGCCTAGGGAATAAATAGAAGGTAGGAAAGGTTAGGTTTGGATTTTTAGATCCGCATGATACCCCAATGTTTAGGTATGTGCGAGTAAACTGTTGAGTAGAGGAAATATATATGTATATAAATCTGGTTTTGGGAGAATACGTCGCTCTCGTTAACAAATATCACAGATAGACCTTATATATCATATCAAGGTGAGACGAAGATTCAGACATAACCTCCCCCTCCACCCCCCCCCCCCCTCCGTCGGAGTTACTCTCTCATCTCCCAACTCAGAAGTCGCATGGTAATAACATCCCCTCCTTCCCTCCTCTCCTCTTCCCCCTTTTCTCCTCCTTTCCTTTCTCCTCTAATCTCCCCACTTATTCCCTCTCTTTTCCCCTTTCTGACGGTCTCACCACATCTAAAACTTGACTTTATAAGAGAATGTAAAGTAGTGTGTATAAATAAAACTTGATAACAGACGGCGAATGTTGTTCTGATATTGCCACTGTGTGTGTGTATGCGTATGTGTATGTGTGTGTGTGTGTGTGTATATGTATATGTGTATGTGTATGTGTGTGTATATGTATATATATATGTGTGTGTGTGTGTGTGTGTGTGTGTGTGTGTGTGTGTGTGTGTGTGTGTGTGTGTGTGAGAGAGAGAGAGAGAGAGAGAGAGAGGGAGAGTTTGTTAGCCATATTAGAGGTAATGAATACCATTAGGAGTGCCTTTGCATCAACTTGCCGACTGTTGGAAGGCGCGACATTAATATTATTATTGTTTAACTGACTGATGTTTGGCAGCCAGAGAGAGAGGTGCGTAGGCGACAGAAAGACGG
>NC_051389.1:55265478-55272978 GCF_015228065.2 Penaeus monodon | reverse complement strand
TCTCCCCCTCCCCCCACATCCATCTCCCCTCTCCCCCTTCCTCCTGTCCCCTCCCCCACATCCATCTCCCTTCTCCCCCTCCCCCCACATCATCTCCCCTCCCCCTTCTCCGTCCCCCTCCCCACATCCCCTCTCCCTTCCTCCTGTCCCCTCCCCCACATCCATCTCCCCCTCCCCCTTCCTCCTGTCCCCGCCCACATCCCCTCTCCCCTTCCTCCTGTCCCTCCCCCACATCATCTCCCCTCTCCCCCTTCCTCCTGTCCCCTCCCCACATCCTCTCTCCCCCTTCCTCCTGTCCCCTCCCCCACATCCACCCCCTCTCCTCCTGTCCCCTCCCTCACTCCCCTCTCCCCCTTCCTCCTGTCCCCTCCCCCACATCCCCTCTCCCCCTTCCTCCTGTCCCCTCCCCCACATCCCCTCTCCCCCTTCCTCCTGTCCCCTCCCCCACATCCCCTCTCCCCCTTCCTCCTGTCCCCTCCCCCACATCCATCTCCCCTCTCCCCCCATCCTCCTGTCCCTCATGCCCAGTAACCTTGGCTCCTGGCATCTAGGCATGGCAGGAAGAACTGCATTCCACATTGGGCATTTCCTTCTGGCCGGCTATTAAGCTCCTTCTCAACGGCCGCTTTGTTGCTGGTGTTGCGCCGGGTGTTCTGAGGTGTGTGTGTGTAGTAATGGGCCATGGGACGTGTGTGTATTTTCTCTCGTGGTTGGCGAGTCGCATGCAAGGGGGATGTGTCCCTTCTGTCGTCATAGGTAACGTTGGAGGGTTTACGAGACAGGTGCCTCTTTTGTATTAATTATTTGCAAAAGCCAGAATGTCTTTCAGTCGTAATGTGCGAAATCAGACACTTGGGGAAACTTATATATGTCTTTCTTTCGTAATCTGCAAAGTTAGACGCCTGTGATATAGTATATTATTATTTCATTATTAAGAGATTTAAACGCAGGGAGAATATCATGTGTTCTAGTTCATTATTGGGAAACTTGGATGCATCGCAAATATGATGGTTTTCTCTCTTTTCAGTTTCTTTATATAGATTTAAATAGGCCTGTATTAAATCCCAGAAAATAGTGCCGTTCCTTCATTTGAAAGTTTGGCACAAGGGGAAAAACATGCATCATTATGAAACATAACAGACACATAAAAACTAAACAGTTCTCTCTCCATTCGTTTACAGAACAATGTACACGATACACATGGAACATAATTTGTAAAACTTAAACACAAGGAAAATTATATCTTTCCTGTTATCCTTTTGGAGAACCAGACTCATGGAAAAATGTATATTACTTTCTTTTATTCTTTGCAGGGTCAGGACACACATGGAAAGAGTATATTCCTTTCATTGTTTAGATAGTCCGTAGAGCACGCTAGAGAAATAGTGATATTCTGACATATAGTGTTTTTTTCGTAATCTAGAGAGGCAGATGCGTGGGAAATAGTACAGGATAAACATCAGTAATCCGGTGTTCACTAGTCCGGCAGCATCGTTGGTTCGGGATGGCGATTTTCCTTAGCTTTTCTTCTAATCTCCATCTTTGTAACACAGTTCATGAAGCGTGCGGTACAGCAGTGACACTTTTGAAGAAGCATAGTAAACTTAAGCTAATTTTTTTTTTTTCAGTAAGACACAACAGGTTATGCATGGTTTGACATAGAAAATAGTATATCTCTCTTGCATTGTTTTGAAGAGTCCTGAACATTTATCAAATTATATATATATATATATATATATATATATATATATATATATATATATATATTATATTATATATATATATATCATATATATATATATACTATATATAATTATATATACATTATATATATATATGTATATATAATATATATATAATATATATAATATTATTATATATTATATTATATATTAGATATATATATATAATATATATATATATATATATGTATATATAAATTTATATATATCATAATAATATATAATATATTCATATAATATATTTTATATTATATTATACTATGTATATTATATAATATATGTATATATATTTAATATTAATATTACATATATATATATATTATTATATATGTATATATATATGTATATATATTATATGTATACATATACATATATAATACATATATATACTATACTATATACATATGTATACATATATACATATATATACATATATATACTATATATATACATATATAATTTAACATACATAGTATTACATATAATATACATATATATAATTATTAATATATGTACATATACTATTAATATAATAGTATAATAAAATATGTATATATATGTATATATATGTATATATATGATATTTATATATATATGTATATATATGTATATGTATATGTATATATATGTATATATATATATATATATATATATATATATATATATATATATATATATATATCAAAAGTTATTTTTTAAATCTAAACTTAAATGCACTAGACACAATGACATACGATTCGTCTCCTTTACCAATTTGGAGAATCAAACGCACATCAGCAGATAAATAAGCTTACTGAATGGCAATTTTGGCATTCGGGTCGCAAACTTTTATGTCTAATTTGGGTATAGTGATATCCTAAACTGCCGATGTAAGTTGATACCAAGTGAAGTTTGGAATGCACTTGTTGATTTTAAATTTCGATTAAAATAGAACCTAAGAACATTTGTGTCCAGGATACAACTGTTTCATTCACTGGTCGATTTGTGGTGTGATGCGTTTTATTTTTTCTGTCTAGTGTTACCTTTACCAGGTGAAAAATTATATATATTATCAAATGTACTGCGTTGACAGATGTGAAGTAAAGACGGAAACATACACACCCGCACGCGAGCGCGCGCGCGCGCACAGACACAAAACACATACCCACGCACGTACGCACACACACACACACACACACACACACACACACACACACACACACACACACACACACACACACACACACACACACAACCAGTCAAAGGTTAACAGTAACTATGTGCGCATCATATGTACGTAGAGACAGACACGTATGTATTTGTGCATTCATGTGTTTGTATACTTTCAAACTTCAAACTGATGCACTGTGTTTCTTTGTTTGTTTACTGTTCCCGTTGTCGTTTATTTCTTCATTGTTGTTGTGTTTCTCTCTCTATCCTGACAAAGGCAAATTTAAGAAAAAGAGCTCGGAGTGACTGAAAACTTTATCAGACAAGCAACAATGCTGAGGATTTTTTACACGGTCGCACGGGTCCGGGGAGGAACTTGCCTTTACACTCGCAGTCACGAATATAATGCTGCTTTCCTGGAGGCGTTTAACCGCAAAGGAAACCAGGGAGCTTTGCGGGGGCCTGCGTGCACTTCCCCCCACCCCTCCTTCCCCTCCTTCCTCTCTCCTTGCCTTCCCTCTCCCTTCCCCTCTTCCCCCTCCTTCCTCTCTCCTTGCCTTCCTTCTCCCTTCCCCTCTTCCCCCTCCTTCCTCTCTCTTTGCCTTCTCTCTCTCCAACCCCCAACTCGTCCCTCCTAACTCTCTTGTCCCCTCTTTTCCCTTCCTCTCGCTCTTCCCCCCTTCCCTCTTCCCTCTCCCCTCCTTCCCCTCCTTATCCCCCCTCTCCCCTCCTTCCCCTCCTTACCACCCCTCTCCCCGCCTTCCTCTCCCTCTCCCCCTCCTACCCTCTCTCTTTCCTCCCTCTCCCTCTCCCCTCCTGCCTCCCCCGTCCCCCCAAAACTCTCTCTGCCTGTGTGAGTCACCGAGGAACCCTGACTGCTCCCCCTCCTTCCGCGCCCCCTCCACACTACCACCACCTCACCCCCCCCCCTTTCTGCGCTTCTGATACAAACCATTTCTTTTTCCTCCCACTTCTGTACCCCGCCTTCCTTCAATGTCTTCCCGGAAGTGAAGAATCACTCTTCCTCATACTCCTCCTCCCCTCCTCCTACCCCCTCCACCTCCTCCAACCCCGCCCCCCCCCCGTTTACCTCCTCCTACCCCCCTCTACCTCCTGCTTCCCCAAATCCCTCCCTGCCTCCTTCCGCCTCTTCCTTCCCCACCTTCCTGGGATTTGTGTTCAAGCTTTATATTTTCCTTCTGATTAAAACACAAGGTTATGGATTGAAAAGAAGATGAATGGACTTCTCTCTTCCTTTCATCATCTGTTTTTTTTTATTACCATTTTTTAAAACTCAGATTTGTTCTGGATATTATACCGTGGTGTAATTCCAAAGCAACAAAAAATAGATATAGAAAAAAAACGGAATGTAGCTCAAACTGAATTCGAGGAAAAGTGAAACGTGGGTTGCGGTTCCTTAGAATTCCGTGCGGATCCGCCCTGCCGTGCCGCCATTTTCTTGTAATCATTCTTTTAATTCTTAAGAACGGATGGGCCTGCGTTAATTGCAATGTGTTCGTTTAATTAAAAGCTTCTAGTGAATTAAAACAGGTAATATATGTATTCAGATGTATTCATGCCCACAAGGAGTATACATAGACAAGGGAAAGATATTTGTGTATTCTGTGTATATTTGTTGCGTTGTGTCCGTGTGGTCGTTTGTTAGAATTTGTCTGTTGGTAGTTTCCCTCTCCTGCCTCGCATGAGAGGGAAACAGACAGATAGACAGACAGAATGAGATGCAAAGGGAGGAGGGGGAGCCAGGCAGACAGACACGCAGGCTCACAGACACAGAAATGCATTGCACGTAAATCGCAGTAACATGCATATTATGATACAATACACATAATTCAGTAACATACGTAAAATTCAATATCAAGCTGTACTTAGTAACACAATATAATGTATGCAATACAACCGGGAAATACCCATGGTCACGCAACAAAACTACCCATACTGGACAGATTTATTCATTTTTAGAAAAGGTACGAATGAAAATGAATATCTTCACAGTACAGGTATTTGACCGGTTTCGATTATAACGTCGTCAGATATACATATGTTACTGACGAAGATGTAATCGAAACCGGTCAAATACATCTCTTGTATTGTGTATTGTATTGTATTTTCTACATTTGTCAACATGAATACGGTTCATTTATCAATTTTGTATAAGCTCTACTGCCGTGACTGCGTTGCCGAGAATGTGCGACAGACAAATAAACAAAGTAGAGAGAGAGAGAGAGAGAGAGAGAAGGAAGGAAAGAAAGAAAGAAAGAAAGAAAAGAAAGAAAGAAAGAAAGAAAGAAAGAAAGAGAGAGAGAGAGAGAGAGAGAGAGAGAGAGAGAGAGAAGGAAAGAAAGAAAGAGAAAGAGAAAGAAAAACTGACGAGGGCTGTCTCACAGACAGAATCACAAACAGACAGACAGATAGACAGACAGACAGAAATAGCAATCGAATGAGAGAAGCAGACTCCCAGCAACGGCTTCGCATACCTTCCCCGAGAGGCGAGCACGCAGGGCTTCCGGGCGACCGGCGAAGGGAATTGAATGGCGCAATTTGCAATTTCTCGAGCGGTTATTCGCACACTTACTTTTGCTGTGTGGTGTCGAACTTCCCCCATAGTTAGAATTGCTCTTGGATACATGGGTAGAGAATGAAGTCAGGTGCTAAGACTTTTTGTATACTGGGATATGTGTGCGTGTGTTAGGTAGATATAGATATAGATTCATTTATGGATATAGATAATTGTGTGTGCAAGTGAGAGCGAGAGTGAGAGGGAGAGAGAGAGAGAGCGAGAGAGATAAAAATACAATACTATAGATCTACATACTTTTATGTACCGAACAAAAGGATAAACGAATATATATAGAAACAGGATGGCTCACTCATTTTGAGGGTCTCGCGCAGAATCTGATCAAGGGTTCCCAGAGCTTAAGCGCCGCCTATACTTCTGAATCATTATTATACCATCATGTACTTCCAAATTGTAAAACTCACTTATACGTAAGGCCCAATTTTCTGAAGGAAGGGTGGGGGGGGAGGTAGGTGTTTGTACTGTAGCTAAATAACTTTTTTTTTTCTTTATTTTGTTTGCCGCCGCCTTGTCCAGAGCACGAGAGGGATAAATCGAACAAGAGATTGAGAGATAAAGGAAAATAGCGTTGTAGCATTCTTTTCTTACATTTTGCATTTTTGTTAGACTTGTTTTGAGTTATCTCCGCTTGCTTAAGCATCCACAATCATCCGGATCATTTGAGGAATGAGAAGAAATTCTTCGATTTTTTTCCCCAAAGAGATTCTCAGTTATGTCGTTGTTTGAAAAATATAGGCCTATCTAAAACACTACAGAAAACGCAGTTTGTAAACCGCTTCTAGAACAAAGAAAGAAACAAACAAAAAATAGTAATGATAATGATAGTAATAATAATAATGATAATAATAATAATAATAATGATATTTAAAAAATCATAATAATCATGATAATAAAAATAAAAATAATAATGATAATAAAATAAATACTACTACTACTACTACTACTACCTAATAATAATAATAATAAAGAAAGGAATCAACATCAAGGGAGAATGACGGAGAAATAAAAGTCCTGTCGCCCTCTGAGCCAGAAGGGCGCAGATGGCGCTGATGACAGGCCCGCAATGGCGTGTACTCACGCTAGGCAGCTGAGTTACTTGATCGTGGGAACATAAATAACACGTTCAGATGATGATGCATGGCAGCTGGCGACAGGCTTTGAGGTGTTTACGTATATGCATACTTTGATATATATATTATATATATATATATTTATATATATATATGTAATAACACGCTAAGCTAAACAATTAACACGTTCAGATACGATTGTTGTGTGCGTCTTGTGTGTCGTCGTGTCGTTTTCTGTTCGTCTTTCTCTTCTGTGCTTGCTTCGTCTTTCTCTTTCGCACTTCCCTCTCTCTAGCCTCATGCCTTTCCCCCTTCCCCTCTTCCTACTCCCCCATCCTCCCGCCCTCTCTCCTCTCTCTCTCCTCTCTCTCTCTCTCTCTCTCTTCTCTTCTCTTCTCTCTCTTCTCTTTTCTTTCTCTTTCTCTTTCACTCCTCCTCTCTCTCTCTCTCTCTCTCTCTCTCCTCTCTCTTTCTCTTTCTCTCTCTCTCTCTCTGCTCTCTCCTCTCTCTCTCTCTCTCTCTCTCTGCTCTCGTCTCTCTCTCTCTCTCTCTCTCTCTCTCTCTCTCTTCTCTTCTCTCTCTCTCTCTCTCTCTCTCTCTCTCTCTCTCTCTCTCTCTCCTCTCTCTCTCTCTCTCCTCTCTCTCTCTCTCCTCTCTCTCTCTCTCTCTCTCTCTCTCTCTCTTCTCTCTCTCTCTCTCCCTTTCACTCTCATTCTCACTGTCACACAAACACAAGCACAAGCACAATTTCCCGCTAGATGGCACTAGTAAAGTCTTACAAGTGATAACGTGCGCCAAAGTCTGTTAATAAACTCGCGGTGGCCGTAAAGTGGCCATGTGTTTCAGCGCCGCCGAAGTGACCACACACGCTGACCTGCGGGACCCGGATGATGGCCCTCTTAAAAATCATGGCCCGGTTTTCTGTTGTATAGTTCTGCCTCTT
>NC_051389.1:55258175-55263175 GCF_015228065.2 Penaeus monodon | reverse complement strand
TCTAGTGGGTGGAAACTCGGGGCAAATTAGGGATTTTTAAAAATGAAATTGCTTTATCTTTTAAACCTTTGGGAGGCACGTCCCCTTGCAACCCCGTTAATTTTAAATTTTTTTTTTTTGGCTGTTTCTGGGGAGCAAAATGCAAAAGGTACCAATGGGGCCCGATGTTTATGATTTTTGGGGTTTTTGGGACTGGAGCTTGTTAAAGAAATATTTACTAATATTCCCCAAGGATAAAAGGGGAACAAGGAAAAACTTAAGAGGAAACAAAAAAATCAAAAAAATTGTCACGCAGGGCGAGACGGGCGATTTTCCACAGTAGTTTTAAAAATTTTTTAAAAAAATTAGTTGTGGGGTCAACGTTGGGGCACGTTTTTAAGTGGGGGCTCCCGAAATTAAAAAGGGTTTGGGTTGGGGTTTTAAGATTATGTGTGTGTATATTTTTTATATTATATAATTAAAATAAAAATATTTTTAAAAAATATAAAAATTTTAATATATATATAAATATATTTTTTATGTTGTAGGTATGTATGTATGTAGTAGTATGTATGTATTTTGTGTGTTTTGGGGGGTGTGGGGTGTTTGTGTGTGTTGTGTGTTTTTGAGTGTGGAGTGGGGGTGCGTGCGTGCGGCGTGGTGTGTGCGTTTTTTTTTGTTTTTTTGTTTAATTTTTTTTGTAATTTGTATTATTTTCCCGCATTCTCCTCTCTCTCTTTCCTCTCCTCTCTCTTTTCTCCCCTTCTCTCTCTCTCTCTCTCCCCCCTCTCTTTCCCCTCTTCTCTTCTCTCCCCTTCTCTCTCTCCCCCTCTCTCTTTCTCTCTGTTTTTCCTTTTTTTTATGTATTTAGTTGTATGTTCGTAGGAAAAGGTTTTTACGTGGTAGCCTAAGTTGCTTTCTCCCTAATGAAAGATACTTTTTTTTCCAAAATTTTGGGGGCCTGGAAGGGGGATTTTTGTTAAAAGTGGGCGTGGCCCGGTTTTTTGTGCCCTTAGTTCTTACCCTTTCCCCCTTCCCCCCTTTCCCCCCCCCCCCCTCCTTACACCCTATTCCCATTATTTTTTTGGGGGGGCCCCTTTCCCTTGTTCTGGGTTTTTTCTTTTCCCCTCCCCTTCCCCCTTCCCTCCCCCCTTTTCCCCCCCCCCCCCCCCCCCCTTTTCCCCCTTTCTCCCCTCCCTTTTCTTTTCCCTTTTCCTTTCCCCCCTTTTTTTTCCCCCTCATCTTTCCCCCCTTTTTTTCTTCTTTCCCATCATCCCCACCCTTCCCCCCTCTATCCCCCTTTTTCCCCTCCCCATCCCTTTTTTCTTTCCCCTTTTTCCCCCCACCCTTTTCTTCCCTCATCTCTCCCCCCTTAAAACCCTCCCATCTCCTTTCTTCTTCCCTCACCATCCCCTTCTTCTTTTTCCCATTCCCCCCCACCCTCTTTTTTCCCTCTCCCCCCCTTTTTCCCCTCATCATCCCCCCTCTTTTTTCCTCATCACCCCCTTTTTCTTCCCTCAAAATCTCCCCCCCCCCCCCCTTTAAAAGAAAAGGGCCCAAGCCTGTCCTTTCTGCCCCCCTTTTTGGGCGCAAAAAAAAAAAGGAAGAGAAAAAATAAATTTTAAATATAACGGGGCTTTTTCCTCCGTCCTTCCGGGGAGAATTTAAAAAGTGGTTTTTAACTCTTTTTAAAGGAAGTTACGGGGACGGGCGGGGGTTTTCCCCCTTTTTTTTTTTCTTTTTTTTTTCCCCCCTTTTTTGGGGTTTTTCCCCCTTTTCTGGGGGGGTTTTTTTGGATTTTACTATTTCGTAGGGTTGGATTTTTTTGGGGGATTAAAATTATTTTTTTTTAAGGGTTTTAGGTTTTTTTTTTCTTTTTTCTTATGTATTTTTTAGGCTTTTTTTAGGAAAAAAAAACTTTTTGGGGTTTTTTGGCCCTTTGAATATATTAGAATTTATTTATTTTTCTTTTTTTTTTTTTTAAATTCTTTACCTTTTTTTTTTCCATTTGGGGATAAAAATGCTTATTAGTAGGGACAAAATAGATGAAAAAAAGGAAATGACAGTACGGTCGTACCCCTTCCCCCCCAAAATTTCATCAGACAAAGTGGGAAATTTCCCGGAAAGAAACAGCGGGATGGAAAAGGGAAAAAAAAGGGGAGGGGGGGAAAAAGGGAAAGGAGAAAAAAAGAGGAGGGGGAAAGAAGAAGGAGAAGGAAAAAAGGGAGGGGAGGGGGAAAAGGGGAAGGAAAAAAAGGGGGGGGGGGTGAAAAGAAGGAGAAGGAAAAAAGAGGAGGAGGGAAGAAAAAAAAAAGAGGAGGAGGGGGGAAAAAGGAAAAAAGGGGGGGGAAGAAAACGGGAAAAAAGAAGGGGAGGAAGGGGAAGGAGAAAAAAGGGGGGAGGGGAAAGGGAAAGGAAAAAAGGGAGGGGGAGGAGTTTTTTTTGGGTTTTAGGGATTTTTGGGGAGTTGTTTTTGGGGGAGTTGTTGTTTGGGTTTTTTTTTGTTGTTGGGGAGTTTTTTTTTTGGGGGGTTTTTGTTTGGGTGAGTTGTTTTTGGGGGGTTTTTTGTTGGGGATTTGGTTTTTTGGAGGAGTTTTTGTGGGGGTTTTTTTTGGGGGTTTGGTTGGAGGGTTTGTTTTTTGGGGGATTTTTTGTTGGGGATTTGGGTTTTTGGAAGATTTGTTTTTTAAAGAGTTGGGGGTTGGAAGATTTTTTTTGGGGAGGGGTTTTTAAAGGAGTTTTTTGTTGGGGAGTTTGTTGGGAGGTTTTTTTTTGGGGTTTTTGTTGTTTTTTGGGAAGAGTTTTTTGTTGGAGTTGTTTGGGGAGGAGTTGTTTTTTGGATTTGGGTGTTTTTTGGAGTTTTTGTTTTTGGGAAAGGTTGTTTTGGGGTTTTTGTTGGGAGTTGTTTTTGGAAAGGGTTTGTTTTGGGAGTGTTTTTGGGGTTTTTGGTTGGGGTTTGTTGTTGGGGGGTTGTTGTTGGGGTTTTGTTAAAAGGTTGTTGTTGGGGTTGTTGTTGGGGTTTGTTGTTGGGGTTTTTTTTTGGGGTTTTGTTGGAGTTGTTTTGGGGAAATTTTTTGTTGGGGTTGTTGTTGGGGGGGGGGGGGGGGGAGGGAGGAGGAGGAGCGTCGTAAAAAAAAAAAAAGGAAAAAAGGAGAGAAAAAAGGAAAAAGGAGTTGAAAATTCGAGAGGGGAAAAAAAAAAAAAAAACCCCGCAGGGGTTTAAAAAAACAAAAAAAACAACCCGAAAAAAAACAAAACCGCGTCTCATCCCCGGGCAAAAAAATGACGTAGCTCCTTTTCGTCCCCGGGCCCCAGGGTTTATAAAGTTTTTCCCTTTGCGAAAACCATTTAGAAGGGGGGCCAAGGGGGGTTTTGTGCCACTCTGGCCCGCTTTCGTCTTCATGTTTACGTGTTTCCTTTGCTCTTACGGGGGGGTTCGTTAACTTCAAAAAAAGAGGGGGAGGGGGAGACTTGTCAAGGGGGGGGGGGGGGGGGAATTAAGGATATTCCCTTTTTTTTTTTTTTTTTTTTTGAGTTATTTTGAATTCAGAGTTGTCGGTTTTCTTAATGAATTGGTTTCAAAAGTGGCAATGGGAATTGCTCGGTGTTGTAAATTTGTATGGTCTCTTTTTGTGAGGTCGGGGAAAGTGTTTTTTTGTTTGGGTTTTAAAAAAAAAGTAATCGCTTTCTTGGACTGAAAATCACGCGTTAAGGAAAGTGGAGACAAAAAGGACACTAAAGGGAAATCAAGGGGTTTTGTTTTGGAGAGAGAGACGGGTGGACGGACGTGCGAAAGGACGGACGGAGGGACGGAGGGAGGATGGGGGAAGGACGGAGGATGGAGGGTGGATGGTGGAGGAGGGACGGGGGAGGTGGGGGAGGGTGCGGACGGACAGACTGACGGACGGGGGATGACGACGGAGGGACGGACGGGGTGGTGCGGACGACGGCGGAAGACGGACGGAGGGATGGGGACGGAGGGGTGGAGGGACGGAGGGATGACGAGGGCCCGACGGAGGGAGGGCGGACAGGGGACGGAGGACGGATGGAAAGGGGACGGCGGGGGACGGACGGATGGATGGACGGACACGATGGACGCGGCGGCGGACGGATGACAGGGGACGGACGGAGGGAGGGCAGAGGGAGGGATGGAGACGGCGGAGGGACGCCGGACGGGACGGATGACAGGGGGGAGGACGGAGGGTGGAGGGAGGGACAGCGGACGGAGGGGCGGACGGATGGACAGGGGGGACGGCGGAGGGAGGGACAGGCGGCGGACGGAGGGACAAACGGACGGAGGAGACGGACGGGGGATGGACAGGCGGACGGAGGGAGGACGGACGATGGGGGAGGGAGGGACGGGGGAGGGATGACGACAGCAGACGATACAAAATTTGATTTGTTGACAGGCAGAGGGGTAGTTGAAAACAGACCGAAAACCTGCACTAACATTCCCCTTTTTCAGAGTACCCCCCCCTCCCCCCCCTCCCCCTCCACCGTTTTTTTTGTCAGGCAATCGAGAAAAAAGTAAAAAATCGCAAAAATTTATCCGTTCCCGCTTCGGTTTTTGTGATGTGTGTTACTGGTGCTTTTGCCCCCCCCCCCCCCCCATCACCCTCCACACCCCCCCTCCTTCCCCCCTCCCCCCCTACTTCCCCCCCCCCTTCCTCCACCCCCCCTCTCCTCCATCCCCCCCTCCCCCACCCCTCCAAAATCCCCTCTTTTCATTTCTTCCATCACCCCCCCTTCCTCCATCACCCCCCTTCCTCCATCACCCCCCCTTCCTCCATCACCTCCCCTTCCTCCACCACCCCCCCCTTTTCTCCATCCCCCCCCTTCCCCCATCCCCCCCCCCCCTTCCCCCATACCCCCCCCCCCCCTTTTCTCTCCCTTTGGGGTTTTTTAGGGGAAACCCGTTTAGTGACTTTGAAGCACTGCAACGCGCACGGCCCTTTTAAGGTCTGCTGGGGGGGGGGGGGGGGAGCCGACCTGTGGGTGAAGGGGAAGGCGATCGTGTTTTG
>NC_051389.1:55241020-55251020 GCF_015228065.2 Penaeus monodon | reverse complement strand
ACATTTTACAACTGCGAGGGGCGGCATGACGGATTTTTTTCCCGACTGTAAGATAATTTCATGTGCTCTGCATGGCGATGAATCAAGCAAAAGAGGGATGAAACGTTGCATCACGGCAGGATCCACGCACAAAAGTCTCGTATCCTGGTTAAGGAAAGCATAATTTTCCTCTCTTTCTTTTTTCCCTTTAACTGATATTGTGATTATTGCATTTCCTTTTTAGTTGGGGTTTTCCGTGTATTTTAGAACTGGGTTTTGTGATTCTGTTAGGGTTGTGATCATCACGGTATTTTTTCTTTTTCTTTTTTTAACGTTTTTTTTCCCTCCTGCGTCATATTTGTTTATCTTCTGTGAACCATATCTGTGTCGGGACACATACTTTTTTTTTTGGTTTTATTTTTCAAAGCTTCAAGAAAATAAGAGCATCAAATCGTTAAAAAGAAAAAAATTGCTTTCTCATGGCTCCGTTGTAAACAGACGTCCGTCGCGCATCCCCACCTTCCTTTATTTGTCTTTCCTCGACCAAAGAGAACACCGAATCAGTGCATTGAATGTATTCTGAATTTGTGAAAAAAAAAGCTCAAAAAGTGTTGGTAGTAAGATGTTTCTAAATGAGAAAGAACAAGAAGTTTTTGTTTGTTTTTATAATGGACTTCACACTTGGCAGAGAGGTAAGGAAATGTCAAAATGTCGGAGATATTAAAGATCTTGCTTATGAACGAGACAAGTTGACAAATGATACAACTTTACGGCACTAAAAGCTCTCGTAGATATCTATAACTCCTATTGTGGAATTGCTAAATGTTATTAGTACTAACTTTTCGGGGTGTAAAAAGTTCTAACAGTTTTATTGCTTTGTTTTACGCTCTCCCGAGTTATTTTTTCCTGGGGGGGGGGGGGGGGCTCGCTGACTTGGGCAAGGACGCGCGTTTATTTATTTATTGAAGGCAAATCAAAGTAACAAGATTTGCGAGAATACTGCTGGTTTTGCAAATGCAGGTAGATTTTCTGGTGTCTGCAAAGCTGAAAGATGTATGTATTTATGACTAAAGACATTAGATATAGTAAATGCATGTACTTATCTTTATACTGAATTTTGATATGTTGTATTGAAGCTGAAATGTATATTCAGAAAACTCACAAAGACACACACACATAAATACATACATACACTCACTCACTAACTCAATCACTCACTCACTCACTCACTCACTCACTCACTCTCCTCTCTCTCTCTCTCTCTCTCTCTCTCTCTCTCTCTCTCTCTCTCTTCTCCTCTCTCTCTCTCTCTCTCTCTCCCTCTCCTCTCTCTCCCTCTCCTCTCCTCTCCCTCTCCTCTCCCTCTCCTCTCCCTCTCTCTCTCTCCTCTCCTCCTCTCTCTCTCCTCTCTCTTACACACACGTCTGTGAGCGACTTTTCTTCTTTCCGTCAAAATGCAGTCAATCAACTCTTGATATACATGGAGACACTTTTGATTGTTTTTTCCCATTAAAAGGGATGCATTGCCATTATAAAAAAAAAACGAATTGATTCTAAACCAATGTTTCCTTTATCTGTTTGTGAATCTGATAATGATAATAGATGAATAAAGGAAATAAATAATAATGTGGGTATATACGCGTGTTTCTGTTTGCGTGTGATAAAAAAAAAAAAAAAAGCATTGTATAAAAGAGAAAAGTCGGCTTGTGCCCAACCCACCTGTTTCGCATTTACTTAAGAAAATGGAAAATGCAAATGCAGGACCGCTATCAGCTCCTTTATGGGCAGGTAAGCGACCCTCGAACCGCCGTCTGAGCATACCAGACTGATCGGATGTTTAGTTACCGATTCGAGAATAAATTCAGAAGAAAAAAAAAGGTTTGGTTATTTGCATGCAGGATGTTCCTTTGTTGAGCATGGTCCGTACCCTTTTTGCACTTTTCTCTCTCTCTGTCTTCCCTTCTCATTCTCTTTCTCTTTTTCTTTCTCTTTCTTTCTCTCTTTCTCTCTCTCTTTCTCTCTCTCGCTCTCTCTCGCTCTCACCTCTTTCTCTTTTTTGTATCTTTCTTTCTCTCATTCTCTCTTTTATTCTTTCTAATTATCTCTTCCATTCTTTTTGTCATCATTCTCTGTCTGTCTTTGTCTCTTATTTTCTCATTTTCTAATTCTCTATTCCATGCTTTTTACCATCTCTCTCTCTCTCTCTCTCTCTCTCTCTCTCTCTCTCTCTCTCTCTCTCTCTCTCTCTCTCTCTCTCTCTCTCTCTCTCTCTCTCTCTCTCACTCTCTCCCTCTCTCCCTCCCTCCCTCCCTCCCTCTCCCTCTCTCTCCTCTTCCATGCTATTTCTCTTTTGCGGTGCCCTTTTTCCTGAATCCCAATTTGAGTGAATGTTAACCGGGGTTCCTGCAGAACTGAGGATGAATCTGCAGCTGACTTTGAGTATCGGTTTAATGGTCAGATTTATGGTTCATGAGACTTATAAAGAATAAAGGCCCGAGGAAAAATACTGGAGACTGGTACTCGCTACGCTCATTATTTCTATTTAGCTGTTTATCTATTTATCTCTCTGTTTATTATTATTCTTTTTTGTTATTGTTATTATTGTTATTGTTATTATTGTTATTATTAAAGTTTTTATTATTGTTATTATCATTATTATTATTATTGTTATTATTATTATTAGTAGTAGTAGTAGTAGTAATAGTAGTAATAGTAGTAGTAGTAGTAGTATTGCTATTATTGTTATTATTTGTATGTAATGTGCTGCTTCTCGAATGCTTTTCGTTTTTTTTCTCTGCTCTATCTTTATTTTCATAAAATTTGCGTACTTCACATATCACTTTTAGCGATCACGACCACTTACCTTAGTCACAAAAATAAATATAAACATAAAGATTAAATTAATCAGGGATATAGTATATATATACGCCCTTTCTCTCGAAGTTCCCTCTTGATGTATGATAAAAGATAAAAGGTTAGTAATTTTTGATAATAAACTACTTTACATTAGACACTTTATGCAGAGAGTAGCAGTTGAAACGGACAAAAGTGTACTACAGCATAAAAGTTTGTCTCCTTCCGTATATATATATATATATATATATATATATATATATATATATATATATATATATATAGTATATATATATATATATATATATATATATGTATATTATATTATATATATATATATTCCCCCTTTTCCCTTTTTTTTTTTCTCTTTTGGTTTTTCCTTTTTCCCCTTTTCCCCCTTTTTTTTCCCCCCCCCTTTTTTTTTTTTCCCCCCCCCCTTTCCCCCCCCCTTTTTTTTTTCCCCCCCCCTTTTTTTTTCCCCTTTTTGGGGAGGGTTTTTTTCCCCCCCCCGGGTTTTTTTTTTGGGGGGTTTTTTTTTTTTTTTAAATTTTTTTTTTTTTTTTTTTATTGGGTTTTTAAAAAAACCGGGAAAAAAAAATTTTTTTTTTTTTTTATTTTGGGTTTTTGGTTCTTTTTTTTTGGGGTTTTTTTTTTTTTTTTTATTTTTTTTATTTGGTTTTTAAATTTTTTTTTTTTTTTCTTTTTTTTTTTTTTTATTTTTTTAAATTTTGGGAAAAATTTTAAAAAAAAAATATTTTTAAAAAAAAATTAAAGGGGGTTTTTTTTTTTTTTTTTAATTTTTTTTTAAAAAAATTTTTTTAAATTTTTAAAAACCCCCCCCAAAAAAAATTTTAAAAAAAAAAAAAAAATTTTTTTTTTTCCCCCCTTTAAAAGGGAAAAAAAAAAATTTTTAAAATTTTTAAAAAATTTTTTTTAAAAAAAAAAAAGGGGGGCTTTAAAGGAAAAAGGAATTAAAAAATTTTTTTTTTTTATATTAAAAATAAATTTTTAAAAAAAATTTAAAAATATAATATATTAAATTTTTTTTAAAAAAAATATAATATTTTTTAAAATATAAATAAAAAAAAAATTTTTTTTTTTTTTTTTAAATTTTAATTTTTAAAAAATTTTATTATAAAAAAATTAAAAAAATTTTTAAAAAAAAAAATTTTTTTTAAAAAAAAAAAAAATTTTTTTTTAAAAAAAAAAGGGGGGAAATAAAAATTTTTATTAATTAAAAATAAAAAATTTTTTTTATAATTTTTTTTAAAATTTTTAAAATTTTTATATATATATAAAATTTTTTTTTATAAATTTTTTTTAAAAAAGGGTTTTTTTTTTTTTTAAAAAAAAAAAAAAATATATTATAATATATATAATTTAAATTATAAAATTTTATATATATATATATTTTAAAAAATATATATTTAATATTTTTTTTTTTTAAAAAAAAAAAATAATTTTTTAAAAATTTATATTTTAAAATTATATTATATTTTTTTTTATATATTATATATTTTTTTTTTTTTAAAAAAAAAAAAAAAAAATTTTTTTTTTTTTTTATATAAAAAAAAAAAAAAATTTTTTTTTTTTTTTAAAAATAATAATTTTTTTATATATATATAAAAAATTTTTTTTATATTATAAAATTTTTTTTTTTTAAAAAGGAAATATATAAAAAAATATATATGTTTTTTAAAAAAAAATAAATTTATTTAAAAAAAAAATTTAAAAAAATATAAAATATATATATATAAATAAATTTTTAAAAATTATTTATATAATTTTTTTTTATAATTAAAATTTTTTTTATATATATAATATTAAATTTTTTATATAATTTTTAAAATTAAAAAATTTTTTATAATTTTAAAATAAAAAAAAAATTAATTTTTATAAAAAAAAAAAAAAAAAAATTATAAAATTTTTTTAATGGAAAATTAAAAATTATAAAAAAATATAATATATTATATATAAATATAAATTTTTTAAATTTTTTTTTTTTATATATATTTTTAAAAAAATTTATATTTTTTATTATTTAAGAAAAATATGTTTAAAAAAAAAAATATATATTAAAATTTTTATATTGGGTTTTTTTTTTTATATTTTTTTTAAAAAAAAATAAATATATAATTTTTTATTTATTATTTTTTTTTTATTTAAAATTTTTTTAAAAAATTTAACCCTTTTCCCAAAAAAATTTAAATGAAAATTTAAAAATTTTTTTTTTTTAAAAAAAATTTTTAAAAAAATTTTTTTTATAAAATTTAAAATAAAATTATAAAAAAATTTAAAAAAATTTTTAAAAAAAAAAAAGGGGGGGGGGTTTAAAATTTTTTAAAAAAAATTGGGGAAAAAAATTTTTAAAAAAAAAAAAAAAATTTTTTTTTTTAAAAAAAAATTTTTTTTCTTGGGGTTTTTTTTTTTTTTTTTAATAATTTTTTTTTTTTAAAAAAAAAAATTTTTTTTTTTTAAATTTTAAATTTTTCCCATTGGGAAAACCCTTTTTTTTTATTAAAAATTTTTTTTTTTAAAAAAATATAATTTTTTGGGGGGTTTTTTTTAAATTTTTAAAAAAATAAAAAAAATATAATTTTAAAATAAAAAAAAATTTTTTTTTTTATATATATATATTATTTTTTTTATTAAAATTTTATAAATTTTTATATTAAAATTTTGGGGAAAAAAAAAAATTTTTAAAAAATAAATAATATATTTTTTTAAAAAAAAAAAAAATTTTTTAAAAATATTTAAAAATTTTAAAAAAAAATAAAAGAAAAAAAAATATATAATTTTTTTTTTAAAAAAAAAAAAAAAAAATATATATATATAAATTATATATATAATAAAAAAAAAATATTTATATAAAAAATTTAAAAATAATATATATATAAAATTTTTTGGGGAAAAAAAATTTATTTTAAAAATTTTTTTAACCCCTTTTTTAAATTTAAATTTTTTTTTTAAAAAAAAAAAAATTTTAAAAATTTTTTTTTTTTTTTTTAAAAAAAAATTTTAAAAAAAAAAAAAATTAAAATTTTTAAAAAATTTTAAAAAAAAATTTTTTTTTTTTTTTTAAAAAAATTTTTTTTTTTTTTAAAATTTTTTAAAAATGGGTTTTTTTTAAAAAAAAAAAAAAATTTTATATAAAAAATTTTTTTTTTTTATATATAATATTTTAAAAAATATATATTAAAAAAAAAAATTTTTAAAAAAAAAAATTTATATTTAAATATTATATAAAATTTTTTTATAAAATTTTTTTAAAAAAAATTTTTTTTTTTAAAAAATTTTTTTTTTAAAAAAAAAATATATATATAATAAAAAAATTTTTTAAAAAAAATTTTTATTAAAAAATTTTTAAAAATTTATATAAAAAATATAAAAAATTTTTTTTTAAAAAAAAAAATTTTATATAAAATTTTAATTATAATTTTAAAATTTTTAAAATTTTTTTTTTTTTTTTTAAAAAAAAAATATATTTTTTTTAAAATTTTTTTTAAAAAAAAAAATAAAAAAATTTAAATTTAAAATTTTTTAAAAAAAAATTTTTTAAAAATTTTTTTAATTTTTTTTTTTTTTTTTATTTTTAAAATTTTTAAAATTTTTTTTTTTTTTATTTTTTTTATTTTTATATTTTTAATTTTTTTTTTTTTTAAAAAAAAAATATATATAAATTTAAAGGTTTTTTTTATATATTTTTAAAAAAAAAAAAATAAAAAAATTTTTTTTTAAAAAAAATATATATTTTTTTAAAAAAATTTTTTTTAAAATTTTTTTTTATTTTTAAAAATTTTTAAAAGAAAATATATATTTTTTTTTATAATAATTTTTATAATTTTTTTTTTTTTTTTTTTTTTTTTTAAAAAAAAAAAAATTTTTTTAAAAAAAAAAAATTTTTTTTTAAAATTTTTTAAAAAAATATTTTTTTTAAAAAAAAAATTTTAAATTTTTTTTAAAAAAAAAATAAAAAAAAATATATAAAAAAAAATATATAAATAAAAAAAAAAAATTTTTTTTAAAAATATTTTATATATATATTTTATAAAAAATTTTTTTTTTTTTTTAAAAAATAAAAAAAAAAAAAAAATTTTTTTTTAAAAAAAATTTTTTTATAAATTTTTAAAAAAAAAAATTTTTATATAAAAATTTATAAAAAATTTTTTTAAAAAAAAAAAAAAAAATTTTTTTTAAAAATTTTTTAAAATTTTTTAAATTTTTTAAAAAAAAAAAAAAAAAAATTTTTTTTTTTTTTATAATTTTTTTTTTTTAAAATTTTTTTTTTTTTTAAATTAAAAAAAAAAAAATTTAATAAAATTTTTTTTATATAATTTTAAAAAAAAAATTTAAAAATAATTTTTTATAAAAATTTTAAAAAAAAAAAATTTTTTATAAAAATTTTTTTATTTTATAATAAAATTTTTTATATTAAAATTTTATTAAAAAAATTTTTTTTTAAATATTTTTTTTTTATAATATAAATTAAAAAAAATTTTTTTTTTAAAAAAAAAAAATTTTTTATTATTTTTTTTTATATTTTTTTAAAAAATTTTTTTTAATTTTATAATTTTTTTAAAAAAAATAAATTTTTTTTTATTTTTTATATAATTTTAAAATATATTTAAAATTTTTTTTTAAAAAATTTTTTAAATTTTTTTTTTTTTTTATTTAATTTTTTATTTTTAAATTTTATAAAATTTTTAAAAAAATATATTATAAAAAAATTTTTTTTTTAAAAAAAATTTTTTTTTTGGGGGGGTTTTTTAAAAAAATTTTTTTGGTAATAAAAATAAATTTTTTATATATATTTTAAAATATATATTTTTTAAATTTTTTTTTATTAAAAAATTTTTTTATAAAATAATTTTTTTAAAAAAAAAAAATAAAAAATTTTAAAAAAATTTTTTTTTTTTTTAATAAAAATTTTTTTTAAAAAAAATTTTTTTTTTATAATTTTTTTTTTAATAATTTTTTTTTTTAAAAAAAAAAAAAATAATGTATGGTTTATATTTATATATTTTTTATTTTATATATATTTAAAAAATAAAAAAATTTTTTTTTTTTTTATATATAAATAATTTTTTTTAAATATAATAAAATTTTTTTTTTTTAAAAAAAAAAAATATTTTAAAAAAAAAAAAAATTTTTTTTTAATAAAAAATTTAAAAATATTTTATATATATTAAAATTTTTTTTTTATATATATATTTAAAAATAAATTTTTAAAAAAAATTTTTAAAAAAAAAAATTTTTTTTTTTTTTTTTTTTTTTTTTAAAAAATATATATATAAATATATATATATAAAAAATTTTATAAAAAAAAATATATATAAATTTTTTTTTTTTTTTTTTAATTAAAAAAAAAATAAATAATTAAAAATTAAAAAAAAAAAAAAATTTTTTTTAAAAAAAAAAAAAAAAAAAAAAAAATTTTAAAAGGGGTTTAAAAAAAAATTTTTTTTTTTTTTTAAACCCCAAAATTTTTTTTTTTAAAATTTTAAAAACCCTTTTTTTGGGGGGTTTTAAAAAAAAAAAAAAATTTTTTTTTTAAAAAAAAAATTTTTTTTTTTAAAAATTTTTTAAAAAAATTTTAAAAAAAAAATTTAAAATTAAAATTTTTTAAAAATTTTAAAATAAAATTTTTTAAAAATTTTTTTTTTTTATTTAAAAAAAAAAGAAATTTTTTTTTAAAATATTTTTTTTTTTTTTTTATGGTTTTTTTAATTTTTTTTTTTAAAAAATTTTAAAAAATTTTTTTAAAAAATAAAAAATAATTTTTTTTCTATAATTTTTAAAAAAAAAAAAAAAAAATTAAAAAAAAAAAAAAAAATTTTTTTAAAAAAATTTTTAAAAAAAATTTTTTTTTAAAAAAATTAAAAAAATATAAAATTTTTTAAAAAATTTTTTTTTTTTTTTTTTTAAAATTTTTAAAAAAAAAAAAAAAAAAAAACAAAAAAAAAAAAAAAAAAAAAGAAAAAAAAAAAAAAATAAAAAATAATATATAAATTTTTAAATTTTTTTATAAAAAAAATTTTTTTTTTTTTTTTTATTAAAAAAAATTTTTTTTTTTTTTGATTTTTAATTTTAAAAAAAAATTTTATATATTTTAAAAATTTATAATTTTTAAAAAAAAAAAATTTTAAAAATATAAAAATATATTTTTAAAAAAATTTTTAAAAAATTTTTTTTTTTTTTTTTTTTTTTTTTAAAAAAAAAAAAAAAAAAATAAAATTGGATTAAAAAAATTTTTGGGTTTTTTTTAAAAGGGAAATTTAAAAAAAATTTTTGGGAAAGGGGAAAAAAAAAAAATTTAAAATTTTTATTTTTTAAAAAAAAAAAAAATTTTTTTTGGGAAAAAATTTTTCCCCCAAAAAAAAAATTTTAAAAAAAAAAGGGGGGGGGGCTTTAAAAGGGAAATTTTTTAAAAATTTTTTAAAGGGGGGGGTTTTTTTAAAAAAAAAAAAATTTAAATTTTAAAAAAAAAAATTTAAAAAATTTAAAAAAAAAAAATTTTTTTTTAAAATTTTTTTTTTTTTAATTTTTTTTTAAAAAAAAAAGGGAAAAAAAGTTTTTAAATAATTTTTTTTTTTTGGTTTTAAAAAATTTTTTTTTTTTTTTTATTTAAAGGTTTTTTTAAATTAAATTTAAAAATTAAAAAAATTTTTTTTTAAATTTTTTGGGAAAATTTTAAAAAAAAAATTTTAAAAAAAAAATTTTTTTTTTTTTTTTTTTAAAAATTTTTTTATTGGGGGGAAAAAAAAAAGAAAAAAAAAAAAAAAAACAAAAATATAAATAAATTTAAAAAAAAAAAAAAAATTTTTTTATTTTTATTTTTTTTTTAAAAAATATATTTTTAAAATTATTTAAAATATTTAAAATTTTTTTTAAAAAAAAATAATAAAAAAAAAAAGGGGTTTGAAAAAAAATTATTTAAAAAATTTTTTTAAAAAAATATTAAAATTTTAAAAAAATTAAAATAAAAAAAAAAAAAAAAATAATTTTAAAATTTATAAGGAAAAAAAAGAAAATTTTTAAAATAAAATTTTTTAGAAATATTTTAAAAAATAATTTTTTTTTAATTTTTTTATTTTAAATATATAAGATATTTTATATAAAAAAATATAAAAAATAAAAATTTTTTTATAAATTTTTAAAAAAAAATTTT
>NC_051389.1:55221020-55233520 GCF_015228065.2 Penaeus monodon | reverse complement strand
CCAATTTTTATTTATTTATTTATTTTTTATTAATTAGTCCATGCAGCTAATGTTAAAATAAGAAAAACAAGAATAATAATTCACACAATAATTCACACAATTTAAGTGATGGAGAAGAGAAAATCTATTAGAATGAATTCATCTATCGAGTGATAGATTTGGCTGACAGAGCGAGGTGCCGCCCGGGTTCCATCTCCTTTGCTCGAGGCTAATTCGAGCTCAATATATTTTTCTTTCTTTCATTTTTGCTTTGAAATATTATTTCTTTACCCTCGGGAAGTTGTGTGTATTTTTTTTTACTTTTCTTCTGTTTGTCTTGGTTGTTATATTTTCATTTATTATTTTATTTTATTAACTGTTAGGGAGTAAGGATTATATATATATATATATATATATATAATTATATATCATAAATATATATATATATATATATTTCTTTTTATTTTCTTCATTTATTATTATTATTTATATTTATATATATATATTTTTTTTTTTGCTCATGGAGATGTAATTGGTGCCTTCTAGAATCGTGTTGACTCTCTTGGTAATGAACCTTAATTCGGAATATAAACTTTGTTCTCTCAAGTTCTGTTAACACACTTGTAAGAATTCGGTATCACGTTAGAGGAGGGTTTAATTCTCCTTCACACGGTGCTTAATTGTGTCTGTGTTGGGTTTAATTCCCCTAGAGGATACTGTTACTGTTACTTGGAAGAGAATTAAACGTTCTTTTAATTCGTTTAGAAGAATACTAATGTCCATTAAAAGTCGTTTAGCGAAAGGAGAGCTTGGAATAGTTTTGATATTGTGTTAAAATTCCTTGTGATTAATCTGGTGAATTCCTCCTTTGATCGCACCGGCAGTGTTAAATTTCCTTCCGGTTGTTCTGGCAGAGTTAAATTCCTTTCTCATTACTCCGGCCGGGTGTTAAGTTTCCCTTTAATTGATCTTGAACAATGTTAAAGTCCCCCCCTGTCATTGTTGTGACAGCGTTAAACTCCCTTTCAGTTGTTCAGGCAGGGTTTAACGGTGGCAGAGTGTGAAACTTCCCTTCTGTGGTTCAGGCAGGGTGTCAACCTTCCCTTCAGTGGCTCAGGCAGGGTGTCAACTTCCCTTCAGTGGCTCAGGCAGGGTGTCAAGCTTCCCTTCAGTGGCTCAGGCAGGGTGTCAAGCTTCCCTTCAGTGGCTCAGGCAGAGTGTCAAGCTTCCCTTCAGTGTGCAGAGCTGGATGTTAAGCTCTCAAAAGCTCTCTTTCAATCGGTGTTAACGCCCTTATAAGGACTCCTCGCTGAAGGCGTGTCAGGCCACAAGGCGGTAAACAGGGGACGGGGGAGCAAGGTTGTAATAAACCCAGATAGTTCCACCTCACCCCCACACAAAAAAGAAAAGAAAAAGAAAACGAAAGAAAAAAAAAACACGAAAAAAAAAAAAAACACGATAATCACTGCATTAGTGACTCCAGCGCGGAAATCTTAAAAGTCCACGAAACCAGTTAAAGAGATCGAGAAGGCGAGGCGAGGGAGATTGAGAGAATCTTAATCACAGAGACACACCCCCGGTTACCTCCGGAGTGTCGCTGGGTGTCGGGAGTTTCAGCGTGGTCGTCGTGAAGGCATTTGTACCCCGTGCGCTGCATTTGGGCCTTCGTGCCTCGGGGCGGGGGTGGCTGGGGGGGGGGGGTCGTGCTGTGTTATGCGGCTTTTCTTCGGCCTCCCGGTCCGCTTTTTAATCTTCGCCGTCAGGAGGAGGAGAAATCTATGATTATCTTTATTTGTATCTATCTATATCTATCTATCTATCTATCTATCTATCTATCTATATGTATATATTATATATATATATATATATATATATATATATATATATATATATATATATATATATATACATATACATATAATATACATATATATACACACACATGTGTGTGTATACATATATATACATATATAATACGTATACTTATAATGTGTGCATGTAATCTATTCAGCATATCTGATTATTTTCTCTATTTTATGGCAGGAATCGTTCAGGGTCATCCTCCTCTGGGGTCACATACGGCGTTGAAAAAAGGGGGAAGAGAAAGAAAAAGTATGTAATATAAATATATATGTATATACATATATTACACACACACACACACGCACACATATCTATATCTATCTATATATGCATATGTGTGTATGTATATACACACACACACACACACACACAACACACACACACACACACACACACACACACACACACACACACACACACACACATATAACTATAACTATATATATATATATATATATATATATATATATATATATATATATATATATATATATATATGTATGTATATATGCATATATATATATGTATACATATTTATTTAAATAAATATTTAACGAAAATCGGTAATTAGGAACCGGGACTGTTTTTTTCCACACAAATATCTGCATGTTGATGTATTCAACAAAGAACAACAACCTCGGCAACAAGTGACTCGCAGCGTAAGTGAACCCTAAATGGCGCCGAGAACCGTTTTTGACATGAGCCCCTTGTTAATTAGTGTTGTCAGTGTTAGTGACACCATTACGGACTCTCGTGTCAGGGCGTGGCAAGGGCAGTCATCCCTGCTTCGTCTCCCTGGGTGTTATTGGGGGGGGGGGGGGGGGTGTTGATGAGTGGGTTGTGATGAATAAGTTATTCGTTGCAACTATGGTCATGTAGGAATTTTTGAGGATGAATAGATTAATTGTCGTGAATGTGATTTTGTGAATTTGTGTAAATAATAGTATTTCTTAGATGTGTACAGTGATTACTTTTAGCGAGAGTGAAATGTTCCTAAAAAAAAAAAGAAAAAAAAAAACTCGGAACACAATATAGCAATAACATCGTGAATGTTGTAGTTTAGCAATTTCCTTTGACTTGTTAAATTGATTTTATAATGGAAGTCTCAACGTGAAAATGAGTCCGGATATTGTTTACTGAGTGCAGTCGACGCCTGTTTCTCTTAACAATCTCGCTTTTTCGTCTGTCTGCACTGTCTATGTATTTATTTTGTTTTTTCTTCTATATATGTTAATCAGTTTTCCTCTTTATATCTTTCCATCTTCCTTCCTCTTTCATATGTTTATCATTATGTCTGGTTTTCTTTCCTTCTCTCTTTTCTCTCTCCTCCTCCCACTCACTTTTCCTCTCTTCTTGGACTGTCTCTCCCACTATCTGTGTCTCCCCCTTTTTCCTTCCTTCCTCTCTCTCTTTCTCTTTCTCCCCCCCCCCCCCTCTCTCTCTCTCTCTCTCTCTCTCTCTCTCTCTCTCTCTCTCTCTCTCTCTCTCTCTCTCTCTCTCTTCTCTCTCTCTCTCTCTCTCTCTCTCTCTCTCCTCTCCCTCTCCCCCCCTCTCTCTCTCTCAATTTTTCCCTCCCTCCCCTTCTTCCATCATCATTCTCTCCCCTTATCTCTTCCCGCATTCTTTCTCTCTCGTTAGAACACTGAAGGTAATGACTCAATTCAATATACAACCGGTTTTCGTGAATATAATTTTATGTCCGTAGATTAATTAGTATTTTTAACGAACCTTATCAACGATGTTACGGCCATTTTATCGTGTGCCTTTTGATGGAAATGTGTGTTCATAATAATACGGGTCAGAATGAAAGTTTTTTTTTCTTTATTTTTCCTTTTTCCTTCTTCTTACTGGGTCTGCTTGTTTGTTTTTTCTCTTTTGGTTTGTTTCTTATTGTCGCTCTCTAACTCTCTGTCTCTCTTTTCTCTTTGTATTTGTCTCTCTCTCTCGTTTTTTTCTCTCTTTTACTCCTCTCTCTCTCTCTCTCTCTCTCTCTCTCTCTCTCTCTCTCTCTCTCTCTCTCTCTCTCTCTCTCTCTCCCCTCATCATCATCATCACCATCTTCCTCCCCATCAGGACCCCATTTCCACCATTAGTAAGAATCAATAAATAATTAAGCATCTATTTGCCTTCTGTTTCTATTTCTTTCGTTTCGATATTTTTATACCAAACCAGTATGCACAGATTTAGAAATATAATTAGAATTCTTGGCGGATTTTGAACTTGATGTGTTCACCATTCTTGCGCAAACAGAGTCGGATTTTTTGTTCAAGGAATTCGAATCCGTTTCTTCCTTCCCGAACGATGCTCTTGGCCAACAGATGGCGCGCACTTCGTTGATTTTTTTTTTTGTCGTTTATAGGATTCTTGTTACGTAATAGCGATTTTGTCAAGTTTGTGCATTGTTTGGGTTATTATAAGGAATGTTTGTACTAGCATACTGCGTGGTAATTATGATGCATTGGCCTTTTATTATTATTTTTTTTAATGAACGATTTTGCCAGGTATTATGTAAAGTGAGTTTCCATCATCCGCAGAGAACCGTCTTTGCATCCCGCGTTCCTTCATTTAGTTTACTAAATCTTAAATAATGTTACTCTAGCTTCATCTACCTTTCATTAAGCTAGCTCGGTTGATGTTGATATTGCAACATTCCTCTTCTCGTTGTTTGCAACTCGCCAGGCATTCCACGTCTGCCATTCACTGCTAGATGGTCACCTATCACTGGCCTCCCTCCTGCGGTATATGGCACTGCTAGATTTATTGCACGGCTTGTGCAATTGCCTCGCTGTTGATCCGTTTCTGTGGATGACATTATGGGCGAGACGTCAACCGCAATGGGTCTTCTCTCTCTCTCTCTCTCTCTCTCTCTCTCTCTCTCTCTCTCTCTCTCTCTCTCGCTCTCTCTCTCTCTCTCTCTCTCTCTCTCTCTCTCTCTCTCTCTCTCTCTCTCTCTCTCTCTCTCTCTCTCTCTCTCTCTCTCTCTCTCTCTCTCTCTGTTTCTCTCTCTCTGTTTCTCTATCCGCTCAAGTACTTCTTCATCTCTCCTTTTTCACGTAATCTTTTTTTTTCGTTCAAATTCCTACTACAGATGTTTTGGTTATAGATTTTCTTTTTATTTATTTCACGTAAATGCATTTTCTTTATTCACTCAACTCCTATTTATAATTTTTTTCTCCTTTCACCCTTTTCTCGCGTAAATGTTTTTTTTTTTATTATTCGCTCAACTCCTGTTATTTTCTTCTTTCTTCTTTCATTCTCCTTTATTCGCTCTTAATTCCCACTTCAGTTGTTGTTTTCTCATTCTGCATTTTTTTCACGTCAATGCTTATTCTTCATTCGCTCAACTCCTGCCTCAAGAGGAATGCGAATAATTGTTTGTGCAAAAGGATGTGTCGGAGGCGCTGCCGTGGTCGCTTGTTTGTTGTTTTGCTTTGTCTCATCCCCTCTTTGTTTTGCTTTTGTTTTTTGTTTTTTTCTCTTGGTGTTATTTTGATTTTGTGTTGTTGTTTTTTTTATCTCGCATTGTTTTTCGGTTTCTCTTTTTCTTCTTTTTTCTTTTTCTTTTTCTTTTTTCTTTCTCTTTCTCTGTATATCTCTATTTCTCACTCTATTTCTCACTCTATTTCTCTCTCTATTTCTCTCTCTCTTTCTCTCTCTCTCTCTTTCTCTCTCTCTCTCTCTCTATTTCTCTCTCTCTCTCTCTATTTCTCTCTCTCTCTCTCTCTCTCTCTCTCTCTCTCTCTCTCTCTCTCTCTCTCTCTCTCTCTCTCTCTCTCGCCCCCCACCCCCTCCTCCTCATCCATTCCCCCCTCCTCTTTCTCCCCCATTCCTCCTCCTCCCTTACTCTTCTTCACCCTTCTCCCTCCTCTCCACATATTCGCCTAACCTCCTCCTCCTCCCACCAAATCCTTCTCTTTCTCCCCCATTCCTCCTCCACTCCTCCCCCACTCCACTTTCTTTCTCCCCCTTCTCATCCCCTCCCTCCCCTATTCTCTCTTCCTTCCCCTTCCCCAACCATTCTCCCTCTCCCTCTCCTCATCCCCTCTCCTCTCCCTCTCCTCCCTCTCCTCCTCATCCCCTCTGCTCTCCCTCTCCTCCCTCCTCTCCCTCGTCCGCCTCCCCTCTTCCTCTCTCCCCTCTTCCTCTCTCCCCTCTTCCTCCCTCTACCTCCACTCTACCCCCCTCTTCCCCCCTTCTCCTCCCCAACCCCCCCTCTCCCCCGCCCACCCCAAAGGCATAGCGGTGTTCTAAATCCCAGGCTGATGACATACTTTTCACTCTCTCTCTCTCTCTCTCTTTCTCTCTTGGCCCTGGCACTGTCCTTGGCCCTGGCACTGACATTGGCACCGTTAATAGGGAAACTTACGTAGAGGTTGGCAGGTGACATAACACGAGCTCGGTGGCCTCAAGGTTGCGCGTGTGTGTGTGTGTGTGTGTGTGTGTGTGTGTATGTATGGATATTTGTATGTGTATGTGTGTGTGTATGTGTGTATGTATGTATGGATATTGGTATGTGCATGTGTGTGTGTGCTGTATGTATGTATGTGTGTGTGTTGCTGTTTTGTATGTTATGTGTGTTGTTGTGCTTGTATGTATGGTATGTTGTCGTGTTGCTGTATGCTAGTATGTCGTCTGTGTGCTGTAATGTATGTGTGTGTTCTGTACTTATGTATGTGTGTCATTGTAGTATGTATGTGTGTGTTTGTGTTGTGTGGTGTCTATTGTATGTGTGTTGCCGTTGTATTGTCTTGTGTGTTGTGTGTATTGTTATTGCTGTGCTGTGTGGTTTACTTGTTATGTTGTGTGTGCGTCTGTCGTATGTTCTTGTGCTGTATTCTCCCGTATCGTTGTGTGTGCTGTATGTATTACCTGTGTGTGTTGCTTCATAGTATGTGTGTGCCTGCTGTATGTATGTATGTGTGTTGTTGTGCTGTGAATGTATGTATGCTGTGTGTGTGCTGTATGTATGTATGCTGTGTGTCTGCTGCTGATGTATGTATGTGTGTGATATTGTATGTATGTATGTGTGTGTATTGTATGTGTGTGTGTGTGTGTGTATTGTATGTGTGTGTGTGTGTGTGTTGTATGTGTGTGTGTGTGTGTGTGTGTGTGTGTGTGTGTGTGTGGTGTGTGTGTGTTGCCTAGTACCCGGTTAATTATTTCGGTGTGGCTGTCAGAGGCTATTTATAATCGCTTTTATTCTGAGAAATGATTATATCTGCGCTTGTATTTTGTTTCTCTGTTTGTTTGTTTTATGTTTGCGTCTGAACGTGTTTGTTTATTTGTTTGTTTGTGCACGCTTTTTTCTTCTCTGTGTATTTGCATTTTTTGTTTTAAATCAGATGTAGACGTATCTTTTAAATGTTTATGAGAATACTTGTTTTTATTCAGTTCGGCCCTCTCTTGTTGTTGTTTTTTTGTTTGTTTGGTTGGTTGCTTTGTTTGTTTACATAAGATGCTTATCAAAGAAACTAAAGCATATTCATTCATTTATTCATTCTGTATTTGCATAATTTATTCGATCTCTTACCTTGCTCAGTTTTTGTTGTTGTTGTTGTTGTTGTTGTTTATTCGTTTTCAGAATAATAATAAAAAAAATATATATATTTAAATGAAATGTTTATATATATTTAGAATATACATAAAGGATAAAAAAAATATGAATGGCCTTCATTTAACGTCGTTCAGTTACATCAAACTAATTCAGCTGAAATAAATCAAACAGATAATGCAACAATAAAAATACAACACAGAGCATCAGTAATATCGGACACGCACGCACATCCTTCAGGAGATGTTGCTGATAGAATCTTCCCAAATCAAAGATAATATTGCTCCTCTCTTTCTCTCTATTTCTTTTTCTCTTTCTCTTTTTTTTCCTTTTTCTTTTTCTTTTTTTTTTCTTTCTCTTTTTTTCTTTCTCTTTTTTTCTTTCTCTCTCTCTCTCTCTCTTTCTTTCTCTCTCTCTCTCTCTCTCTCTCTCTCTCTCTCTCTCTCTCTCCTCTCTCTCTCTCTCTCTCTCTCTGCCTCTCTCTCTCTCCGCCTCTCTCTCTCTCTCCGTTTTTTTACCAATTTACATGGAAACTTTGTAGAATTATTAAGACCAAATAAAGTTGTTCAGAATCAGTATTCAGTATCAGTAACCCCTCCTACCCTACCCCTTCGCCCTGTCATCCTCCTCCTCCCTCCCCTCCTACCCTACCCCTCGCCCTGTCCTCCCTCCTCCCCTCCTACCCTCCCGTTTTCCTTTACCACTCTCCCCATCACACCTTCGTAAATCTACCCAATAGCTTGTTCATCTATCTTCTACCCCTCCTACCCTACCCCCTCGCCCTGTCACTCCCCCCTCCCCCCTCCTACCCTACCCCCTCGCCCTGTCACTCCCCCCTCCCCCCTCCTACCCTACCCCCTCGCCCTGTCACTCCCCCCTCCCCCCTCCTACCCTACCCCCTCGCCCTGTCACTCCCCTCCCCCCCTCCCCTCACCTCTTCCTCTTCGTTTATCTCTTTACTCTCCAACCTCATCTTCCTCCCTCCTCCTCTTCCTCTACCACTTCCCTCTCCTCCTCCTCATTTTCCTCCTCCTCATCTTCCTCCCCCTCATCTTCTCTCCCTTCTTCTCCTCCTCCTCCCGTCTCCTCCTCCATCTTCCTCCTCCTCCTCCTCCTCACCCACCCCTTCCCTCTACTCCTCCTCCTCCTCTCCTCCTCACCTCTCCTTTTCCCCAACCCCCTTCCCCTTTCATCCCCCTTCCTCCCCTCCCAGCCCCCTGCCCCCACCCCCTTCCCTTTCATCCCTCCTTCCCCCCAATCCCCTTCCCTCTCCCCTCTCCTCCCCCACCCCATTCCCCTTTCATCCCCCCCCCCCGCCCCCCCCTCCTCCCCCTCAGTGCATCCGCCAGCGAGACGCCTCAAAGGATTCTCGGCCTTAATCAGCTGTCCCTACTAATCTATCGTCCGCCAGGGTTATTCAGGCAGCGTAGCACGTGACTCGTTTTTTTTTTTATTTATTTTTTTTTTTTTTTGATGTTTTAGTATTATTTGGTTTGATTTATTATTTTTTTTTTTATGTTTTTGTAATATTTGGTTTTGATTTATTCTTTTTTCTTTTCTTTTCTTTTCTTTTCGTTATGTTTTTGTATTATTTGGTTTAATGTTTTGTTGTTATTTCGTTTGGTTTTGATGATGTTTTGCTGATTTTGTTGACTTTTTTTTTTGTAACTTGTGGATATTTTGTTTATTCTCTTGTTCGTTATTTCGTTGGTGTTACGGTCTTTATTTTCTTGTTTATTCGTCTTGTTTCTTTTATTTTTCTTTTATTTTTTATCGTTCGATAGGGTTACACGAGTCATATCTTGTCTTCATTTTTTTTATTATGGTCTTCTGCTTTTGTTTTTTGTTTGTTTCTTTCTTTCTCTGTTTATGTAGTCATTTGATGTTTGTTTTTAATATTATTGTCCATTTTCAGTGGATTATTTCAGGTAGCGGGTGTGGCGGGTGTAGCGGTAGCGGGTGTGGCGGGTGTAGCGGTGGCTGTGGCGGTGTGCGGTGTAGCGGGTGTGGCGGGTGTACGGTGTGCGGTGTAGCGGGTGTAGCGGGTGTAGCGGGTTGGCGGGTGTGGCGGGTGTAGCGGGTGTGGCGGGTGTAGCGGGTGTAGCGGGTGTGGCGGGTGTAGCGGGTGTGGCGGGTGTAGCGGGTGTGGCGGGTGTAGCGGGTGTAGCGGTGTGGCGGGTGTAGCGGGTGTGGTGGGTGTAGCGGGTGTAGCGGGTGTGGCGGGTGTACGAGTGTGGCGGGTGTAGCGGGTGTGGCGGGTGTAGCGGGTGTGGCGGGTGTAGAGGGTGTAGCGGGTACATGAGTCGGTGTTTTAAGAGAAGGATTTTACTCTGTTTTGTTTGTTTGTTTTGTTTTATTTTCGTTTCCGCCCTTCGGAATTATTTATGTTGTTTACTCTGTTTATTTTGCCTGCATTGTTTTTTTTGTTTTATTTTTTATACTACAGCTAGGTTTATTCACCAAATATCAGTGCGTATTTATTTATTTTTAATATGACATTTCCATTTCTAAAAAAAAAAAAAAAAAAAAATACAAGAGTCAAGTTCCAAAGCGGGAAAAATAGAATGAAAAAAAAAGAAGAAACCGGAACATTTACTTTTTTTTTTATATATTCGTGTAGGATATTGAACCGGTGTCCTTGGGGATGCGTGGGAGTCCGGGTGGGGGGTGCGGGAGAGGGGGAAGGGGGTGGGAGGATAGGGGTGGTTGTGGGGGGTAGGGGGTGAGATACGGGGTGGGGGAGTTGAGGGTAGGGGTAAGGGGGGGGAGTGGAGGGGGCATAAGGGTTGGGGTAGGGTGGGGGAGGGTTGGAGGGTGGGGGATGGTAGTGTGGGGGTGGAGAGCATAGGGGTTGGGGGGAGAAGGGGGTTGTAGTGTGAGAGGGGGGGGATGGGGGTACGAGACGGGAGTGGGGGTGGGTGAGGGGTGGGGTTGGGGGTGAAGGATCTCACGTTCTTGTCCTAAAGTCTGTGTTGCAGGTCCTTGAGGAAAGGACTCGTGGCTCCTTATAAGGAAAAGGGTATCCTACGTGAGTGATGCTGATTCTCTCTTGATTCTCCTCTTGATTGATTGATTTTTACTTGTTTTGTTTTTGCTTGTTTGTTTGTTTTTTGTGTGCTATTTGTTCTACTATTGCCAGTATCATCAACATCATATCGTCATCATTAATTGTGGTAATTATGACTTATTATTGTTGTTTTCGTTATCGTTATCACATAATCATTAACGTTGTTATTATCTTTATCATTATTATTATTAGTAGTAGTAGTAGTATAACTATTATTGTTGATATTATCATTGTTGTTTTCACTATCATCTTTATTACTATTATTGTTGTTATTTAGTCGTTTGGTCCGTTTGTTTATCATTAATCATCATTCTTCTCACATCTTCAGGTTCTTCATGTCCCCCGGCAGTTTTTGAAGTCATGTCCACCTCATTTCATATAGCATTTATTCAGGATGTGCGTCTTAATATAACATTCGAACTTATGCCTACCCATTTTGCGTTCATCTTTTTCAGAGGTAAAGTAGTCTCTCCCCCCCCCCCCCCATTCCCTGCGCCATTGGTACAGTTGACTACGCTGTTCATTACCCTTGTCTTGTTAGGTCATGTCATACCCCCCTCCCCCCTCCCCCCATTGCCACCTCACCCCCTCCAATTGCCTATCCTCGTTTAATTTCGGTTTTATGAGATATTTGGAGTTGTGATGTGTATGAGGCGACCAGGTTATGTATTAAGCGTCCAGGTTATGAGGCGACCAGGGTTATGAGGCGACCAAGTTATGAGGCGACCAGGGTTATGAGGCGACCAGGAGAGGCTATGGTGACTTGAGGGTTATAAGGTAACGAAATTCGCCCTGCCCGAGTGCATCTGTTAAGGAAGAGAAGGCTGGATGTGGAACAGAGTCATGCATAAGACTGAATGGATTAAGAAAAGATAGATTAAAGAATAGGATATATTTGTGTGCTTAGAGAATTAGAAAGAGCTATAAATAGAAAAGGATAGATTTGTGTGTATTGGGCCGTTGGACTCTTGGCTAAGATTAAATAGATTTTTAGAAATATATAAAGATTAAAAAAAACAAAAAACATTTGTTAGTGTATAAATGATGGCGATACAAGCCGATAGAATCTTGGATGAGATTGAATAATTAGAAAAAAAAAATGCGTGTATATTCACGGGGAAATAAGGGTGGGTAGCATAAAGGACGTAGTGTAATGCTGATGAATCTGGAATAAGGAGGAATTCCGATTGTGACGAATAGATATTAACTGTGAGTTACGTTTTATTAGCCAGATGTCACGTCGCAACTCCATTTTGTTTACAAGAAAATGCAGTGATGATGAAACGTTTTCATGCTTGCGAAACGTTTTTTTTTTATATGGGTTATGGGTAGGGGTGGGGTCGGAAGGTAGGGAAGGAGTAAGGGAGGGAGGGGGATGGGGGTGATGTGGAGGAGGTATTTAGGGCTTTGGGGTTGGATATTGGGGGGTAGAATGATATGGGGGAGTTGGGGTAAGTATGGTGGAAGAAGAGATATAGATAAGGTGTTGGAGTAAGGGGGTGGGGGTTAGTCACGGATGGTGGGGTTTGGATATAGGAGATGGGGGATAGGATGAGGGTTAGTTATAGGGTGGGGGAGGGAGGTGATGGGGATGAGGATGGTATCTCTCAGGGGAAAGGGGGAGAGGGTGGGGGGTGTTGTAGCTAACCTCGGAAGGTTGATAATTGTTCAATTTACTTCAAATGCCAGGAATAGCTCGCAGCTCGAGAAGGGAAGTGAGAGTTTATCAGAGAAGGAAGCCGGGAGGGGGGGGGGGTAGTCTAGATAACAGTTGCAATGGGGGGGGGGTAGTCTAGATAACAGTTGCAATTGCAGTAAATGCGAGGACGATGATGTTATTACCTTTAGTATTAATTTTGTTTACTGTGTTCGTGATGAACTTTCCTCGTTGGGTATGGTGAAGAATATTTTGTAATGTTATGGCAGTGTAGATTTATACGTGACTACTTGGTGTGGGTGTGTGTGTGTGTGTGTGTGTGTGTGTCCGTGTCCGTGTCCGTGTCCGTGTCCGTGTCCGTGTGTGTGTGTGTCCGTGTGTGT
>NC_051389.1:55196020-55198520 GCF_015228065.2 Penaeus monodon | reverse complement strand
TTGCGGTGTGGCGTGGCCTTGGTTTTGTGGCGTGGCTTGGGTTATGTGGCGTGGTTTGGCAGTAGTGTGGCTTGGTTTGGTGTGTGTGGCTTGGTTTGGTGTGTGTGGCTTGGTTTGGTGTGTGTGGCTTGGGTACGGTATGATATGGATTGATGTGTGGCTTGGCGGCTTAGTGGCGTGGCTTAAAATGAGTGTCTTTGTAGTGCTGTGGCGTGGCTTGATATAAATGTTGTTTGGTCGGATGATGTGAGTGTGGCTTAGTGATTCTTTAGCTTTCCTAGCGTTCCTAGACGTTGAAAGTGGCGTGGTGGTCCTGTGGCGTGGCGGTGGTGTGGCGTGGCTCGAGCAGGCCGCCCCGCACGTCCACAGACAGGCAGAGGTCACGCGGACGAAGCTCTGACTCAGTCGAGCTTCAACACTAACGGTCAGGCTGAGTTTCTCCTTGATGTGAACGTGCATGGGGGTGGAGGGTGGGGGTGTACACACGCACACACGGAAACGTACATGCGTGCAAGCGATGTCGCATGCACGCACGCATGAATGTGATATATATACTTATAAAACACACCCACCCAAACGCACGCACATACGCTTTAGCAAATGCCTGACACACACACACACGTGTACGCGAACATGCACACGCACTTGCACGCGTATACGCAAGCACACGCACACACACGCACACACACACACACACACAGAGACACACACACACACACACACACACACACACACACACACACACACACACACACACACACACACACACACACACACACACACACACGCACACACACACGCACACACACACGCTCACGTATACACTCGAGACGGAGAAGTAACATGAACACTTGTGAAATGGTATAATACAGTGTTCAATGTGCCCTTATACATCTCCTGAATGTTCATAGAATGTTATATAATCCCAATATCTGTTCACTTGGAGGAACATTAAGAACTGCATGCGGGTTCATCTTTTTTTTTTTTTTTTTTTTTTTACCTATTTAATTTTTCTTTATTTGTGTCTTAAGTTCAGTTTAAGTTTCATTGATGTCTGTTAGTTTGTTTTTGTTTGATGTCTGAAATCATCCTTTTTTCACATGTGTATGAGAAGATAAAAAGAAATGCCTTAGTAAAAATTAAATGTAATACACTGATACATAGATACATATGCATGAGATGCAGTAAAAATTAAATGTAATACACTAATGCATAGATACATATGCATGAGATGCAGTAAAAGTTCAATGTAATACACTGATACATAGATACATTAGCATGATATACATAGCTCGTTGGTTCAGGTAGAGACCCATGGACAAGTATCTCCCACATTAACATAATTTTTCTATTAATTTCGTCTCTATTGCAGTGTGGCGTGGATAGATACATTAATGTATCTATCAATCTATCCATTTACTTATTTTACAAAGGTTCTTTGTTACTTTATTTCTCAAATTTGGATAATTTAGAAAATTTTTTTTTTGTCTAAATGTACATTTTTTTTCCGTGCTAAGGTACCATGGGGAAGCCTTGCTGGAAATTAATTTATCTTCCGTGTTTTATTTTCCTGTTGTATTCAGTGGTATTTTTAAATGCTTCAATGCATCAAGTCTGTCATTTGTGTATAAAAAAAAAAAAAAAAAAAGCATAAAAAAAAAAAAAAGAAAAATTACATAATACTATATGGATGTAAAAATTAATGAATACTATGCTAATTATCATAATCATAAACTTAAGCAATACATACATAATACATATGCATACATCATAAATCATTACATACACTATAACATAGTACATATGCAGATATACATGTACATCATGCTACGCATGTAACATATAACATAAAACATACATTAATTAACATATTTGCTTACACATACGAACCAATCATTGCTGATAATACATAATGATCTACAACTATCCATTATATATAATCATAAGTTTTCACTAATCTTCTGTTTTTAAATTGCTATTGTACATATTAGACCTGGTATGTATATTTATACGTATTCAGTATTACAGGTATACTTGTTGGTAATCATTATTAGATGTTGTTTGTACACATGTTTATATGCATTTTAATGTTGCACTAATATTATATTTGATAATAATAATATAAATATATTAGTAATTTGATATATATATATATATGAATGTATGTATATGTTGCATACATAACCTAGAATTACAGAACAAAAGTTAGTACTGTAATTCTGGATTCGGAATGCAACACATTTTCATAAAAAAAAAAAACGTACAAACGTACACACACATACAAACATACATATACATATATACATATATACATATGCATATGTACATATATATGCATAAATATGTACATGCATACGTATATACATACATATGTACCGTATATATTTACATATGTATACATACATACATATATTCACACATACATACTCTTATACACACACACACACACACACACACACACACACACACACACACACACACACACAACACACACACTCCA
>NC_051389.1:55171020-55178520 GCF_015228065.2 Penaeus monodon | reverse complement strand
AAGAGAACAAGTAAGAGTGAGAGTAAGACTACGAGTGAGAGTATGAGTACGAGTGGGAGTGAAAGTACGAGTAAGAGTGAGAGTGTGAGTGAGAGTGCGAGTGAGAGTGCGAGTGAGATTGCGAGTAAGAGTAAGATTGCGAGTAAGAGTGAGATTGCGAGTAAGAGTGAGATTGCGAGTAAGAGTGAGTACGAGTGAGAGTAAGTGAACGAATGAGAGTGAGAATAAGAGTGTAAATAAGAGAACGAATGAGAGTGAGAATAAGAGTGTAAGTAAGAGTGAGAGTAAGAGTACGAGTAAGAGTGAGAGTGAGCGAGTGGCATCTAGTCCTTAAATAGCCCTAGGAGATTCTGAGAGGGTGATGGCAGACACTTAAGACGTTTGGTTGAATAATACCATTGCTTTTATTTGTCGGATTTGGTATGTTGCTTTTATTTGTTTGTTGTTGTTGTTGTTGTTTGTTTGTTGCTTTTATTTCTTTTATTTGTTTTTATTTTTATTTTATTTGTAATTTTTTATTTGTCGGATTTGGTATGTTGCGGCGTGTGTTTTTTTTGCGGAGAGGAGGTTGTTTGTTTGTTTGTTTGTTTTTTTTATAGGGGTTGTTGTCTTTCTGTCGTGTTTTTTTGCTGTGTTAAGTGTATATATATATGTCGGTCTTGGCAGATATGTATGCATGTGTATTTATGTCGGTTTCGTCATTGACACACATACACAAATATGTTTGTGTGTTGTGTGGGGTTTTGTTGTGTGTGGTGTTGTGTGTGTGTGTGTGTGTGTGTTGTGTGCGTGCGTGTGTGTGTTTCATGTACCATTTATGCATCTAATTAGACGCACGTCACATTTTTTGACTGATTATCTATATTTCTATTTGATCTGACTGTGTATTGCCTATTTTTAATTTACCACGCATTTTTTATGATCTGCAACATGGCGCAACAGCAACATTTATTGTCGCATGTTTTTTAGTGATATAAATCAATGGGTGAATAATAATGAACCATTTGGCATCTGGTGATGGAATTCATAAGTGAATGATCAATAATGAACTAACTCTGGTTGGAACTATTTAATATTGAACGAAACCTGACTAATAAAAGTTTTTTTCTTTTCTTTTCTTTTCTTTTGTTATCTGAGGGAAACGATTTCTGTAATATACGCCACACCCTTATAAATAACCAGAAATTACTTACTTATCAACTTTACGCAACATTTTCTTTGATTCTTTAGTGCGTTGGTTTAAATGACTTGATTTTTGTATTGTTTTTTTCCCTTGGCTTAACTAGTATTTTTTTTTTCTTTTCTTTTGTTTTATTTTGTTATCTAAGGGAAACGATTTCTGTAATATACGCCACACCCTTGGCGCTGATAAGGGAAAGTCGCTGATAGATAATACGTGTGTTTTTTTTTAAATTATAACCAGAAATTACTTATCCTCTTTAAACAATATTTTCTTTGATTCTTTAGTGTGTTGTTTTTAATAGCTTTTTTTTCTTGGCTATTTTGATCGTTTCATGTTGTCTTAATATTTTTTAATCATTTTTTTCTAGGTTTGTTAAATGTGTCCTTTACCCAATCTCTCTCTGACTGTCGTTCTTTGAAATGGATTGGGGGTATAAACCAGGGTTTATGAGGTATGTAGTATGTAGATTTCTCACCTAGAGGGTCGGCGAGGAAATTCGTATTTTAGTCAGGAGATTGTGATATTTCCTTCGTCAGACGAGCGCGCTGTTAATTCAATTTTGTGTGTATAAGTAAATGAATAAGTAAATAAATTCGTTCGTTCATTGATTTACTTGTTAACACGTAAACACACACACACACACACACACACATATACACACACATACACACACATACACACACATACACACACACACACACACACATACAACACACACACACACACACACACACACACACACACACACACACACACACACACACACACACACACACACACACACACACACGCGCGCGCGCGCGTATTTATGTGTGTATGTATGTACGTATGTATATACAGTTATGTATATCGTCATTCTCTTTCTCTCTCTCTCTCTCTCTCTCTCTCTCTCTCTCTCTCTCTCTCTCTCTCTCTCTCTCTCTCTCTCTCTCTCTCTCTCTCTCTCTCTCTCTCTTCTCTCGTAGAAAAAAAATCTCTACATATTTTATGTCTTTTCTACCCAATGAAGAACCTCGATATTATAAAGACACATTGAAGTTGCTTAATAACTTCGTTCGCATCTCGACACTAACGGACCCCAAATCTTGAAATTTTATGCTGATTTAAGAACAAATTTTCGTGAAAGCTGGCAGATAGAAGGAACAGTGCGTTGGTTGTTCATTTTTTTCTCCTCATTTTTTTTCTTCTGCCGTTTCGATTTCTTTTCGTTTGTGGTGTTTCTCTCTCTCTCTCTTTCTCTCTCACTCTCTTTCTCTCTCTCTCTCTCTCTCTCTCTCTCTCTCTCTCTTTCTCTCTTTCTCTCTCTCTTTCTCCTTCTCTCTCTCTCTCTCTATCTCTCCTCTCTCTCATCTCCCCTCTCTCCTCTCTCTCTCTCTCTCTCTCTCTCTCTCTCTTTCTCTCTCTCTTTATCTGTTACTTAATTGCTTCTGCTTTGGCCCTTTGAGTGGAGTTTGAACATTTCAGTGTTTAATTAATCAACGTAAATTACATAATCAAGAGAGGCAGCTGTGACCAAAAATCATTCATTTTCCTCAAAGGTTTTTAACGTCTAGTTTCGATTTTTAATATGCAGACTCTTCCCACCCCCACCTACTGAATAAAGAAAGAAAGAAAGATAGGAAGAACGAAACATAGATAGAGGAATAAAGGAAGAAAAAGGAAGAAAGACAGATAGAAAGAGAAAGGAAGAAAAGGAACAAAGACGGAGAGAGAGAAAGAACGAAACAGGAAAAAGAAAGAAAGAAAAGGGAAGAAAGACAAAAAAAAGGAAGAAACACAAAGGAAAAATGAGTAAAGAAAAAAGAAAAAGAAAAAAAAAATGTAACTCACATACCTAAAAGGGATGGTAAACAAGTGCCAGTAAATAAGTGCCACAGAGGCCGTTATCCCCCGCCATTGTGACCTCCTTTGAGTCGGGGCTAAAATAATCCTTTGTCGCCTATCATCTGAACGTGGAGTGTTCTGTTACTCGTTTATCCGAATTCGCTATCGCCTTACGGTTAATCTGTCTGTCTCTCATTTTTTTCTGACTCCTTTTTTATTAATCTGTCTTTCTTTCTCATTCTCTTTTTCTTTCTCTCGAGTTTTAGGCTGTTGTTGTTGTTGTTTTTTTGTATGTGTTTTAATCTCTGTTTCATCTCTATCTATCTTATTTTCTTTCTATCTTTCTAGCTATCCACCCTTTTCCCTCTCTCTATCTTCATCCCCATCCCCATCTCCATCTCCATCTCCATCTCCATCTCCATCTCCATCTCCATCTCCATCTCCATCTCCATCTCCATCTTTCCTCCCCCCCCCTCTCTCTCTCTCTCTCTCTCTCTCTCTCTCTCTCTCTCTCTCTCTCTCTCTCTCTCCTCCCTCCCTCCCTCTCCCTCCCTCCCTCCCTCCTCCCTCCCCCACCCCTCTCTCCCCTCTTCCCCTCTCCCCGTTTAATGATACACATCCTTATGTATTTATAGGCTGTGAAACACAAGCCCGAGACTGCCTGTGCCGGATGTGGCCTTTTTTGCGAGTGCGTGGATGTCTGTGAGACCTCCTCTGGGCCCGCGCTTTTTATGCTTTTGTTTTTTATTATGTTTGCTGGAATGTTTACTTGTTTGTGTCTTTCGTTGTTGTTGTTTTTTTTTGTCTTTGTGTAGCGTTCTTTTTTTTTGTCTATTTTTGTTTCTGTTTGTCTGTGTGTGTCACCTTTTCTCTGTCTCTGTTTGTGTCTCACCCTCTCTCTCTCTATCTCTTTCTCTCTCTCTCTCTCTCTCTCTCTCTCTCTCTCTCTCTCTCTCTCTCTCTATCTATCTATCTCTCTATCTCTCTCTTTCTCTCTCCTTCCTTCTCTCTTTCTCTCTTTCCTTCACATAGTTGCATCTGCAATGAATCGAATCATTCTGATGTAAAACAACCTTTCTCAGTCCTGTGTTTTCTCTCTCTCTCTCTCTCTCTCTCTCCTTTTTTCTCTCTCTTCTCTCTCTCTCTCTTCTCCTCCTCTTTTGTCTCATCTCTCTCTTTTCTCTCTCTTCTCTTCTCTTTCTTCCTTTTTCTCTCTTTCTCTCTTTCCTTCACATAGTTGCATCTGCAATGAATCGAATCATTCTGATGTAAAACAACCTTTCTCAGTCCTGTGTTTTCTCTCTCTCTCTCTCTCTCTCTCTCTCTCTCTCTCTCTCTCTCTCTCTCTCTCTCTCTCTCTCTCTCTCTCTCTCTCTCTCTCTCTCTCTCTCTCTCTCTCTCTCTCAGCCTGTCAACCTTTGATATTCTGTCTGTCTGTGTCTGCCATTTTTACTCTGTAACTTCCAATGAAATTGTGAAATATTACTTATATGAAAGTGTTAAAGAAATATGTCTTTATTGTTGTCATGATTATTATTCTATTATCAGTATACCTTTAATTGTTCGTCGATGTTGCAGCTAGAATCGGCAAAATCATTTCCTTGAACACGCAGATAAAACTTTCATATTGTAAAGGAATTCTATACAGGTATTTTCTCATAGCCTGTACTTTTAATTTGGTGTGCGAAAATCAGTGTAAAAATTGTTGATTTCTTGTCTATCTGTCTATCAATATATTTTTGCAGTGACTTTCATGTCTTAAATTGCGTCATTACTTTCTTCATTGTGTCCCCAAACTACTGTATTTACCTCTATGTTTTTACCTCCTCCTCTTTCTCTTCACTTCTCTTCACCTTCCTTTTCTCTCTGCTCTCTGTTTCTCTCCTCCTCTGGTCTTCTATTTTTTTTTAAATTTATTTCTGTCTCTGTCGTTTTGCTTTTTTCATTTATTCTTTTTTTTTCATCTTATGCTCTCTTTCTGTCTCTCAATCTCTCGTTCTCCCTCGCTGCTCTCTAACTTTTTTTCTCACTCTTTTCTCTCATTTTTTCTCTCTTTCCAATCTTTCCCATCACTTATTCTTTCTGTCCTTCTTCCCCACCTCTTTTCCTCTTTACCTTTTTATTTCCTTCATCCCTCCTCATTCTCTCTCCTTCTGTCTCTTTTTTTTTTCTCTCTCTCTCTTAGCCTATATCTTCACTTTTTCCCTTCCTCGCTCTATGCTCTTTCTATCGCCATTCATTCTGTTTCTCAATCACTCCTTCCTTCTCTCTTTCCTCTACACGAACGCCCATAGTTTCATCCGTAATGAATCAAGTCATTCTGATGTAAAACGACCTTTCTCAGTCCTGTGTTTTCTCTCTCTCTCTCTTTCTCTCTCTCTTTCTCTTTCTCTTTCTCTCTCTCTTTCTCTTTCTCTTTCTCTCTCCTCTCTCTCTCTCTCTCTCTCTCTCTCTCTTCTCTCTCTCTCTCTTTCTCTTTCTCTCTCTCCTTCTCTCTCTCTCTCTTTCTTTCTCTCTCTCTCTTCTCTCTCTCTCTCTCTCTCTCTCTCTCTCTCTCTCTCTCTCTCTCTCTCTCTCTCTCTCTCTCTCTCTCTCTCTCTCTCTCTCTCTCTCTCTTTCTCTCTTCTCTCTCCTCTTCTCTCTCTCTCTCCTTTCTCTCTCTCTTCTCTCTCTCTCTCTCTCTTTTTTTCTCTTTCTCTCCTCTCTCTTTTCTCTCTCTCTCTCTCCTCTCTTTCTCTCCCTTGTACTCTTCCCTTCTCTCTCTCTCTTCTCTCCCTCTCTCTCTCTCTCTCTCTCTCTCTCTCTCTCTCTCTCTCTCTCCCTCCCTCCCTCCATTCAGGGGGGCCGGGGGAGAAAGCACCCACTCATTCCCTCAAATGACGATTGTTACCAAGGGGGGCGAGAAACCGCTTCACAGCATCACAGGGTAATTAAATACCGTTTTTTGATACCGAGCTTTTGCACTGGTGGGCGAAGTGGCTGGCCTCTTACAGTATGGTGAGCGAGGGTTGTTGACATGGGTGATTACTGAGCGATAAGCTGAGGAGTTAATTGCAGGTGTGTGGGTATTATGTTCAAGGTTGAGGTCGTTTGTGTAGTGAGAGGGGGGAGAGGGAGGGAGAGGGGGAGAGGGATGGTTATAGGGAAAGAGAGTGAGAGAGGGAGAGGGAGGGAAGGAGGGAGGGAGAGGGAGAGGGAGAGAGAGGGAGGGGGACAAAAGAGGATAGTGTTTAAAAAGTGTTTAACTGCGGTAAATCGTTACTGAAGTGAGGTCAACATTCGGTGTATCTGCGAGTGCGCTAGGTATGTATGTATGATTATTATTATTTTCTTCTGTTTATTTTAATTGGCATTTATTTATTACCTAAGTTATTCTTCCAAAATAGGGAATTATCAGGCATGAAATAACATTTGGATGGAATATTTCGTCTCTGTATGAAACAGCATTAGAATTTAATTCCCCTATATGTAGGGTCTGTCAGGGAAGTCAAGATTACATTATACTTTTGATTGAAATTAAGGATATGTGATAATTATCGAGGAATTACTCCTAGTAATTAAGGCAGAGGGGACGTTCGACCTAAATTATAGGCTTGCTTTCTCTAGAATGGTCGTAGAGTGTTGTATACTTTGAGGCTTTAGGTTTTTTTATTTTTGTGATATCAGAAATTAACGTCTGTTAGTGTAATCTGGATACGTATACATATCATATCTCGGTGTGTGCTGTACAAAGGGCATTGTGTACGTCTTTTTTTTTTTTAGATATATTCATTTATAGAAGTTTTATCAATGCACTCGTAAGGACATTGTCGTCAGCTTGGTATCTCTTGTGATTAAACCATTATGGTTTGAAGCATTATGATAGGCTTCGTAATAACAATATCACACACACACACACTATCTATCTATCTATCTATCGATCTATCTATCTGTCTATCTATCTATCTATCTATCTATCTATATATCTATATCTATATCTATATATATCTATATATATATATATATATATATATATATTATATATATATACTATATACACATAATATAAACACATATACACACACTAAAACTATATATATATAATATATAAATAATATATACAATATATAAATCAATATCAATATAATTATATACATATATACACCACACAACACACATATACACACCATATGCACATATATATACCTCACATACACACACAACAATATATATACATTATCCGATGTCTACATATCCATGTCATACATACGTCAAGCATGAAACATGTTATTATATCTATATTTAGACGTGGTCTGTGTCCATATCTATGTTTACGTTTAGAAAAGTTGAAACGAATGGTTTTAGATTCTCAGATTATAGGCTGAAAACACTTCGAATAGCTACCTTAAAAAGGAGGAGAAAAAAAAGAGTTCATAGCGTTCGTCAGGTTTAAAAAACAACTACGATAAAATGGATGAGAAAAGCTTAGTACGAATGTGGACTAAAAAACGAAT
>NC_051389.1:55161020-55163520 GCF_015228065.2 Penaeus monodon | reverse complement strand
ATATATATATATATATAGTATATATATATCTGTATCTGTCTCTCTCCTTCCATTATTCCCCCATGAATTTCCCTTCATTCTTATTCCATTGATACACGAAAGTTGACGTGAACTCATTAATGGGTCTTTGGGACTCGCTCACTGACCACACTCTTGCTCAAAGACTCTCAACTTGCTCTAAGACTTTGAACTTGCTCTGTTATCCTTAACTTGTTTTTTTTGTACTGCTTCCGTGGTCTTGCACTATTGAAATAGCTGAATTATTGCGAGGTTGTTCTGGGTCTGTGATTTTTTTTTTTTTTTTTTACGAGTTTTTTTTACAATTCTAAACTTTATCTACTCCGGACTAAGGAAGTTGAAAAATCAGAAGCTTTTTATGACACCGTCGTTCGACTTGTCAGTTTTGTCAGTTTCTCTCTATAATTGTGCACTTGCTCTAAACCGTCCACTTGCTCTGTTACCCTAGACATTGCTCTAAGACCGTGTACTTGATTCATGGCCATGAACTTGCTCTATTGCCATGAACATTCTCCTTGACCATGAATTTGCTCATTTGCCATGAACTTTTTTTCCTGATCAGGAACTTGCTCTAATTGCCATGAACTTTCTGCCTGACCATCAACTTGCTCTATTGGCATGAACTTTTTCCCTGACAATGAATTTGTTTTATTGCCATGAACTTTTTTTCCTGACCAGGAACTTGCTTTAACTGCCATTAACTTTCTCTCTGATCATGAGCTCTATACCCGTGAACTTACACTATTTCCGTGAATGTATCCCGTCGCTGCAAAACAAACCCGTCACTTGCTCTATGACCGCGATAGAGCAATCAGTCCTCGCTCGGCCGATGCTCCGAAAGGGGCGGCGAGGCTTAGGTCACGGGAATGGGATGTTGTTTGTGGAATTTAACAACCCCGTCTGGAACTGGGATGTTGTTTGTGGAATTTAACAACCCCGTCTGGAACTGGTTGTTCTGGCGCCGAGGATTATGGAACAGGCGACTTTATTCGGCTGAGTGGAAGAGCTCGTTATTTTCCGTTTTCTTTTTTTCGGTTTCTTCTGTTTTTTTTTTCGCTTTTTTCGTTTTTTCCCCCCGTTTCTGTTTAGATTTTTAAGCCTTTTTTTGCGTTACGTGTATGTCTCTTGATGTTCCTTTGAAGTTTTCCTTTGTTTAAATATTTTTACCTCTTTCTTTCGTTATCTGGACAGTGTTTTGTGTGTATGTGTGCGTGCGTGAGAGAGAGAGGGAGGGAGATAGAAATAGAGAGATAGAAAGAGAGAGAGAGAGAGAGAGAGAGAGAGAGAAGGAGACAGAGACGGAAAAAGAGAGAGTTTGAATGAAACTTGTAACTTCATTAATTCTCTTTCCTTAATATCTGGAAACCCTGTAACTAGAATGAATAGATAAATAACAATATCACACTTGGTGCGTAGGCTGCTTTGTTCATGTCAAGATTAAACATACATGTTTATGATAATTATTTTCTGCTTGTAAGGTGGTTTGCTGACGATTATGTTTAATATTCTTTTTCTTTCTTTTTTCTTTTTGCAACATGGAACATATTTTGTTTTCTGAATTTTGTTGCAATGGAATGATGGATGGCAGGACTGGTACAGGCAGTCAACAGGTATATTGCCTTTTGCTCACTTTGCTTCACCTCGTGGAAAGAATTGGATTTATTTGTATCAATCTGCAATTTTATTTGTTGCTATTGATTTCTGGGGGGAAATGTGTATCTTATTTTTGGGTAAGTATTAGATTTCAGAAATAATGTAAAAGAAAATGATAATAAATCCACACTTTTTTGAGACTTTTCATCCTCGAGATCTCTAGTTAAATATCCGGAAACCTTTTATCGTCTTTCACACTCTGTAAGGAAAACTTTCGACCTTCTTCAAATGTATAAGGCTTCCTATTCATACCTTTTCTCAAAATAACACCTCATAACCCTACTAAGATACAAAAGAATCACATATTTTTAGTGTGCATTTTTTGTGTGTGTAGAGAGAGAAAGTTAAAGATGTGAATATTTATTGTACGTTCTGAAATCTCTCATTCAATAGTGATTCCCCCAAAAAGTGTTGAAAAATGATTTATCAGTCTGCAATATATTTATCTACATAGATAACGTGCCTTTGAATTTTAAAAAGTCCGAAAGGAAGTGTAAATGGAGCCAGCACGCCAGTGTAAAGCGTTCGCCTCCGCCACGAACACTGGTGGCAGCGGTTTTCAAAGGACGAAATTATGAATGCGTGTGCGGTAAGCCATGCTTTGACTGTTGCCGCTATTTTAGCCTTTTTTTGTTTGGTTTGCTATTTTATTTTGGGTCTTTATTGTGTTTCTTTTTCGTTTTTTATTTCGTTTTATTTTTCCTTGTTATTGTTTTGATTATTAATGTTTTTGTTTGTGATTACTATTACTAATTGCAACACTGCTGATAACAAACAAGATTATATTTTTAACATAAGTATGAACATTATTGTTATTATTATTATCACT
>NC_051389.1:55136020-55138520 GCF_015228065.2 Penaeus monodon | reverse complement strand
TCTCCACTTAGCGGTCAGTAGGATGGCAAACCTTTCAGAGACCTACTGCTTAGTGAGGGACGAGACCCGCCTGGTTCGGAAGAGTGGTAATAAATAATGGACATATTCAAGTTACAAAGGGATAAGGGTGTACTCGTGTTCGTGTACTGGTAATCTGAGGAGAGAAGTGTTAATATGAGAGACATGTGTGCTAGTTATCAGACATGCATTTTCATACATGTTTATTGATATACTAACTAGTCATATTGAATGATGTGTGGTATTATTAATGCTTTTATAAAAGACTCTCCATGAAAAAATACGAGTTCTGGTTCGGGCAAGTGGTAATAATAGATATATATTTGTTTAGACAGGCGTTAATGCTAGATATATCTAAGCAATAAGTCATGTGTCTAGGTGATTGTAGATAGGATATACCAGTAATATGAGAAGATGAGTGTCAGTTCCAGATACATACTAGTTATTAGACATGCATCTTCATACTTGTTCATGGAGATTTACTAGTCATGTGACCTGCATGTGTGGCATGACTAGTGCTTCTAAAAGACCCACCCCAGGTTCCGATAGGTGGTGATAATGGATAATGGATAATTGTTTTATAGCTTACGTTTAGACAGGTGTTACTGTATATTAGCCCTAGGAGATTTGCTCAGACGGATGTAGTAATAGAAGAATGATACTAGCATTTGATATAGGCTAGTTATTAGACATATTTTGATACTTGTTAATAGAACTATAATGGTCAAGCTACCTGAGTTTGTGGTATTATTAGTACTTATCAAAGACCCACTTGTCATGGTGCTGATTCGGACAAGCTATTAATGCTAGGGATATGTTAGCTCTCAGACATGTGCTTAGATGCTTTTAAATAAGGATATACTAGTAGTACGAGAAAATTATGAGAAAAAAAATGGTAGTGCTAGATATATATTGCTAGTTATTAGACATCCATTTTTATACTTGCTAGGTATATACTAGACAGATGCCTTGCGTGGATAGTGTTAATAGCATTTTTATAAGCACGCCCTTAGATAAAAGTGTAATTAAATATATGCTAGATATGATGCGTCCGTTTAAATAGAAGTTACTACTGGAGCTTAAACTTATAGAAGACGCGTGACTTTCTTACTTATTTGCGCGACTAATCTGACCTTAAGTCCGAACATGTTTTACCACAAGAATAAGGAGACATTAAAATAGTCTGTATATAAAATAATACTAGACTCGATTCCGAAACAAAATGCTACCAATTTTTTTCTTTCTTTCTTTCTTTCCTTCTTTTAAGAATATACATTTTACTGAAGCCTTTTTTTTTTATAGTCTTTTCTCGACAGGTTATATCTTGAAGTTGAAAATGACTCTCCGCTCGTATCAGCTTTCAGTTTAAGTCATCGCCCGACTCGCGGCCTGAAGTTAAAAAGATTTATGCATTGCTTAAATATCTTTTATTACTTTACGGTGGTAGTAATAATTATTACTATTACAGTTGTAATTATTATTATTGAAAGTATAACTATTTCCATAATTGTTATTATCATTATTAATCTTATCATCGTCGTTTTCTTGCCATTGTTATAAATGTTATTGCTGTAACAGTGTATGTAGTCATTGTTGTTTGTTTTAATGTATCATATTATTACTTAATTATTTTAATCCTTTCTCTTATATTTAATTAAAATGTTCCTGTATCAATTCATTCTTCCTATCTTAATTAAAACTAAAATGATCTAAACCTTATATTTCGGGGAGATTTAGCGTAATACGTTTGTTAATTGATTTTTTTTTTTTTTTTTTTTCCTATTGATGATTGACTGAGTTAACAGTCGTTTCTCTTTAAACAAATAGGATGTTTTTTTCATGAAGTTATTGTTATTTAGTTTATTGTGTATAAATTGTTGTATTATCTTATCTGTAGTCCATAAATGTATTATGTACATCATCGTATTATGATTCATATAATTTTATTTGAATTTACCCGCTCGCGCGAACAACGTATCCCCGTACACACCTAAACAACACATAAAATAAAAAATAATCTGAAACGCTTATAAAAGGATATTGCGCAGGATTTACGGGTAAGCGTTCTATAACTCGAGTTTTTTATGTTTTTTATATACTATGTATATTATACTGACTTACTGAGCTTAACAGTCGCTCCACATAAACACATAAGAATCATATCAAAGTCATTTATTTATATACTATTGCTTACATATGCTGTAATTACACTCCTCCTCACTCCCAAATGTATCATGTCATCATATGATTTATGCATATGCATATATTTTTATTGTAGATATTAACTACGGCTGGAACACACACACAACACAACAACTACAGTAACAACATATATAATAAATATGTATGTAATACTATATATAATATATATATATATGTAATATATTACATATATACACATACATACTCCATACAAAACATATATACATATATATATATATATATAATATAATATATATAATATATATATATTATACACACA
>NC_051389.1:55128520-55133520 GCF_015228065.2 Penaeus monodon | reverse complement strand
ACCTTCTTCTCTGTATAATGAGAAGCGAGTAAGTGTATTACGAAGTTCATGATAAGAAGGACGTACGAAGAGAAGAAGAGAAAAAGAAATGAGAAAGAGAAAAGAGAAGACACCACCGTTCGTGACGCTTGTGTGAAGAAAAATATTTCCCCGCGCAGTTTTCTTCAAGATAAGGTTATTCATGAGCCTGCGGAATGTCCGATGCTATTTCCCCCCCATGCATTCGTGTATTCTGCAGTTATCATGCGCCATGCAGAGGAGACCTGAAGCGAGAGAAGCTGGCTGAAGACGTGGCACAAACAAGACTCGAGTTTGTGTTTCTGAGGAGATATTAATATACGTTGGAGTTTTGATCTTATTAACATAATTTGGCGGAACTGGGGATGTTTTGCGCATATGAGATATATTGTTAGGCGTTGCGTGTCCGACGATGAGGCAGAGATGTGTGCGTTTGTATACACACACAAGCAGATGTACATAAATATAAATACTTGTATATGCATATAAAGTATATAGTGATGTGCTACATATATATGTGTATGTGCGTGTGATGGGCCGTGTGTATATGTGCGCGCGCGCGCGCGCGTGTGTGTGTGTGTGTGTGTGTGTGTGTGTGTGTGTGTGTGTGTGTTGTGTGTGTGTGTGTGTGTGTGTGTGTGTGTGTGTGTGTGAGAGAGAGAGAGAGATCAAAACGCCTTTAAACCTATCGCTGGTTATCAATGAAGTGCTCACAAAAATCATTACAAAGCTCTTCTAGTACTAGAATCCGTTATAAACTCAATTTAAGAACATTTTGATAAAGCGATAAACATAAAAGGAAAAACAAGGACTACGGAATAATGTTTTATCAACATCTATTATTTTGTAGAAAGCTAAATAAGGCTAAACAGAAAAATAGGGAAAATTTGCCTCTGGAGTCACACTTATACACACAGACATACGTAGGAAAGGTGCACTTGACCGGTATTTCTGACGATGAAATAGTCGAAGAAGGTTAAATATATCTCTTGTACTGTGAAGATATTCAATCTTATTAGTACCTTTTCTACATTTGAATACGGTTCACACATAGAAAATAATGATATCACAAGATAAAAAGTCCTCCTCATCACAGTCAGAAGCATGGATCAGGAACAAAAATTTCGAGAGGAAATTAGTGCTTGGTGGAGTGCATAAAAAATGCGGGCCATACCATGTAGGTGGATAAGGAAGGTAGTTACCTGAGATATAACACACACACACACACACACACACGTATATGTATAGATAGATAGATAAAATATTGATAAAATATACATATAATATACATGATATGTATATATATATCATACATATATATATATATATATATATATATCATATATTTTATATATATGTATATATGATATACATTTTATATATATGTGCATATAATATATATATATATATATATATATATATATATATATATATATATATATATATATATATATATATATATATATGTATATGTATATACACAGGTGTGTGTGTATATACATATTTTTATTAATGCATCGCATTATATATTGAATATTGTTTACAATACGTACGTGGATGATGGTTCAGCCCTCGACCAGAGAGTGGAAAATACTCCCGGAGTGGAAGATCCCCAAGCGCCGCGGAGTGAGCCATCGGGGCAAGCAGAGAGCTACGGCAAGTGCACCCTATTTTACTTGAGGTCACGTGGGTACCCTGGTGTGCTTGCAGTCGCCTTGTGCCACACGACGATGAAATCTAAGCAGGAATACACAGGGAATGGGGTGGTAAGTGGGACTGTCAGTGATAGTAGTGGAATTCTTGGTATCTGAGAGAGGATTTTTTTTTTTTTTTTTTTTTTTTTTTTTTTTTTTTTTTTTTTTTTTTTTTCTGAAGGGATGACGAACCGGGCCAAGCAGAAGGTTAGAGGAATTGTACCCTATTTTGCTTGAGGTCACATGGGCACTCTGGTGCGTTTTCGGCCACTTTGCGCCGCATGATAAAATGATCGGCTGAGATACCTAGTGAATGTGGGTTGCAGGAGGGACTGTGAGTGATACCAGAAGAATTCTTGGTGTCTGAGTGAGAGAGGAATATTTCTTTGCGAAGGGAAGGTGATCCGGGGGCAAGTAGAAGAGGAGAGGCATTCTACCCTGTTTTTCCTGAGGTTACGTGGGAGGGAACCCTAGTGTGCGTTGGGCCACCTTGCGCCGCGTGGTGAAATCATGGATGAAATACACAGTAAATATTAAATGAGACTCAGTGATAATTAAAGGACTTCTTGGTATCCGGAGAGATGATCCGGGCAAGCAGAATAATAGAGACCTTTCTATCCTATTTTGGTCACCAAGCGCTGCGTGATGGAATCATACGATGGCGAAATAGTCGGTGAGGGGGGGTGAGCGTGACTGTGAGTGATAGCGAGGATCCTGTGATGTTTTAGAGTTACAGAGAGAATAAGTGAGAGAGACTGTATGCGGTGTGTGTGTGTGTGTGTGTGTGTGTGTGTGTGTGTGTGTGTGTGTGTGTGTGTGTGTGTGTGTGTGTGTGTTTGCGCGCGCGCGCGCGTTTACAAATACCTCTTCATCATTTCACCACAAAAAAAAGAAAAGAAAAAAAAACTGTGCCTAATAACTACAATGGCCATCTGGAGTCAGGTCTGGACTTGTTCTGCGGCCTGTCTGGAATGTGAAATATGCTTCTCCTAAGCCAGTATCCCCTTTCCTCTACCCACCCACCCCATCCCCAACCCTTCATACACCTACACCCCCTCCCCATCCCCAGCCCGCCTTATACTCACACTTCTTCCCCTCCCTACTCCATTTCCCCACCCCTTCCCCACCCTACAATCCTTCCCCAGTTCACCCTCCCCACCCCACCCCTTCCCCGCCCCTTCCCCGCCCCTTCCCCGCCCCTTCCCCACCCCTTCCCCACCCCTTCCCCGCCCCTTCCCCCCCCTTCCCCGCCCTTTCCCCCACCCCTTCCCCACCCCCTTCCCGCCCCCTCTCCCGCCCCTTCCCCACCCCTTCCCCACCCTTCCCCACCCCCTGCCAGTCAACCAACCCGCCTTGATATCGAGTCGCTTCCCTCCGCCGTCTACTTCCTGCTCAGCGGCCGCTCCTCCGAAGGCCTTCGCGATCTCGTCACTCACCCCATGACCTAAAGGGCCTTTCAGTCTGTTTTGGTTTTGTTTTTATTTTATTTTTTCTACTTCTTGATTTTTATTTTTTTTTTTTTCTTTCTACTTTTATTTTTCTTCTCCTCTTCCTTCCTTTTTTCCTTTTTTATTTCTTATTACCCTATTTCTTGATCCTTTATTTGCCTTTCTTCCCCTACTGACCCCCTTGCTCCACCTTTCCCCCTTCCCTACCCCCTTCCCCTTCCCCTTCCCCTTCCCCTTCCACTACCCCCTTCCCCTTACCCCCTTCCCTTTCCCCTTCCTGTCTCCCTTCTCCCCATCCTTCCCCACCTCCTCCCTTCACCAGTGAATGACGAAGTAGAATAAGTACTTAAGTGCGAAATTAATCTATATTTTCTTCCTTTCATTTTTTTTTCTTCTTCTTCCTCTCTAAATTCTTTGTTTATATTTTGGTTCTGAAAATCGGTGTCTTTTGTTGTTTTCTAATTCGAAAATTATCTATGTGCTACTTCCTCTATTTGGATTTTTTCTTCTTTTCCTCTTTCCTTAGTTCTGAGAATTTGTCCCCATGTTTTTTTTTTTTTTTATCTTTTTTTTTACCCGGTCCTTCCTAAATGTCTTGTTTTATCTTATCAGTTGTCTGGTATCCGAACCACTAACCGGTCCACCTGTCCAATTTTTAGAACCAGCTGTCTGTCCACGTGATCCGCCAGCTGTTAGCTCCCCCCACCCCCCTCCACCTACCCCCACCACCTCCTATATGCAATGCTTCTCCCTTGCGTCACCTCCCCCCCCCCCCATCGCCTCCCTCAAATTTTCGACACTCCCCATAATTTTTCTTTATTGAAATAATCACAGGATTTTGTTAAATTGTTTTAGAATTTCTGTATCTTCATATATTCACGTTTCTGGATAAATAGTTTTAATATAGACAACGAAATCAGTGGTCGTGAGTTGTAGTAAAAAAAAAAAGAAAGAAAAAAAGAAAAAAGAAGAAAAAAAAAGAATCTTTAACAAAATCATGATCTGTATATATGCCGACTCGAGGAAACATTAGGAACGTATCATAATTCACGTGACACTAATGATGACACATCGTATGTATTTTGAATATGTGTTTGTCCTTGTGAATATTTTTTTCTTCCCGTTAATATTGTTCCGTAAAATATTATTTTTATTCGCGAATATGACACTCCACTTCTAAAGATGGAAATTCACATTTGGTTAAGAAAATCCACATATGAATAGGAAAATCAAATCCACTTTTGAATAGAAAAATCCACATCTGAAAAGGAAAATCCACATATGAAAATCAAAATCCACATGTGAATATAAGAATCCACATCTCGAATAAGAAAATCAGAAATCAGTATTTTTATCAGATGTTTTTTTAAGCCGACCTTCTGCCACTGGATTCTAGCGTACCCTCAGACTCTTCCTCACGACTGTAATCTAATTTACGGCGCCTTTTAACGATTTCCTGACCTCCCCCCCCCTCCTTGTGCCCTTGACTCACCCCCCACCCACGCCCACACCCACGCCCACACCCACACCCACACCCACGCCCACACCCACACCCACACCCACGTATCGTCTTCCACCACCGCCCTTTTCCCCCCACTTTCCTTAAGCTCCTTGTTCAATTTTAGATGAATTTCGAGATACTCCCTCTTCCCATCTTCACCCCCTACCCCCTGTACCCACACCCCTCTACCCCCTACCCCTCCCTTACTCCAAAGATCTTGAAGCCCCGACGAAAAACAGGTTTGGTTATTTCCTTCTTGCATTGCTCCGCTGTCTTGTCTCGTCCAGCCGTGGCCCTCCGCTCGTGTGACATGTACGATCAGCCTTGTCCCGGACGGAC
>NC_051389.1:55116020-55123520 GCF_015228065.2 Penaeus monodon | reverse complement strand
AAAACATCCTATAAGAGGGTTTTATGTAGTCACTCAAAACTTTCGCCTCGCGGTAGTATTGGTCTGAACACTATTAACTTGGCATTGTGCAGTTTGCGTTGTTGTATACGAATTGAAAGAAGTTTTCACTACCCAGACTGCAAAACTCCCTGTTTGAATCGTGCGCATTCAATAAAAGGCAAATCCTGGTCCCATGTTTCATCGTTTAAAAGAAATCTAATCATCACAGCAATATCCCGTAATAAGAGGAATGAAAGTCTCACCACAAATTATTTAGATGAGAATTTCCAGCAGACATTATGTTCTAAAAAGGCTAAGTAAGAGGAGTTGAACGAACTCACGCCACAAAGATATAATTTTAGACCGTATGAAAGACAGATTGAAATTTGATGAAAATCGTGACTTGCTTAAGTTCCGGCGCCTAGATCTCTTGTAGTCTGCTTCGCTTTAGGATCATACCTCTTTATTCTGCTAAATTCTGTGTAGCCTTTAGTGATAATTACATTTCGTTCGAGTCCTATGCTGCCTCAGTTTGCCTTCCATCTCCATCCTCGATTTTTTTTTTAAACGTGAGTGTATTTTCCAATGACTCCGTAAACTGTCAAATGCAAGAGAATATATAACACTGCTTTAGATATTATACATACTGTGACTAGTACACTCGAACTAACAATACGTGAAATACCTTAAAGGCTATTCTGCGGTGCATTTTACCCCCATGGAAATTAATGCCTCCATTTACCCATCATCTTGTGTTCATAAGATGTGGTCAGCGAGTATTTCAAGGACCATTTAATATGATATTTGTTAAAATATATATCCCGCCATCAAAAATGGTTTCACTAATGATTTGTATAGTCTTTGTTTTGTCGTATACGGTAGCGTACGAATGACCTTAATGAAAGGTTGAGAAACCCTTTCGGGAGGAAAAAGGAAGCTAATAACAATAATTGTAGTGGTACTAGTAATGATGATAGCAGTTGTAGTTGATGTAGAGGATATAGGTGGCCGATGATAGATGGGTGAAGACCCTCTGGCAAGCCGGAACGGCATGGAGACGTTGGCAAGGCGTTGTTCTTGTTGTTATTGTTGCAGTTTTGTAGCTGTGAGTATTGCTTCTGAAGTGTTACGGTTGTTACAGAAACATCAGTACTGATTACTGTGTACAGATAGATACAGACAGACAGACAGGCAATCAGACAGACAAACAGACATGTAGATAACACACACACACACACACACACACACACACACATATATATATAAAATATATATATATATATATATATATATATATATATATATATATATGTGTGTGTGTGTGTGTGTGTGTGTGTGTGTGTGTGTGTGTGTGTGTGTGTAATCTCCAAAACCTCTCTTAATCTCGTATAATAGCTGGATAACCTCTTCTAGAAGTTTATCGACTAGTTCTTGCCGTTCTTCCCCCCCCCCTCCCTGTCCCTAAAAAAACGGAGAACAAGAAAAACAACAAAGACAAGAAAGGAAAACATTTCGAACAACATAAAACCTTGCTAGAGTATTCAACTTAATTAATCTCTTTATGATTTAGCTATGTGGAGTATACCATAGTATACAGCATATAGTTTCTGAACGCCAGATAGGTGATCCATAACAAAAGTTAGCAAGGAGTATTTAACCACACTTTGTTCACAGAGGACGCTAGAACAGGTTGGAAATGTTCCAGAGTTCCGAGGAAAGGAACCCTTTGCTACGGTCGTTCTTCCTCCCACATCCTTAGGTAACACGAATTCTACCCTCCCTCTTCCCCTCCCCCCTCATCACTGTACCACTCCCCCCACCCACCCAATCACCCTTCCCATTCCCCCATATCTCCTCTTCCCCATAACTCTTTCTCTACATCCAATACCTTCTCCTCTTTGTCCCTCCCTCTCTCTTCCTCTTTCTTCTCCTGTTCCCCCATCCCCTCCTCCCAATTCTCCCCCCCTCCTCCCTATTCCCTCATTCCCCCTCCCTCCTCCCTATTCCCTCATTCCCCCTCTCTCCTCCCTCCTCCCTTCCTCTTCTCCCCATCCCATACGTGCCTTACAATCCCGCTTGACCTTGGTGTAGGGAAGCATGTAAGGCAGGAAGAGAGAGAGGGGGGATGATGAAAGGGGGTGTGGTGGAAGAATAGGTAAGGGGAGGTGGGGAGAGGGAAGAGGGGGAAGCAAGGGGAGGAAGGGGAGAAGGGAGAGGGGGAGGAAGGGGAGAAGGGGGTTATTTCAAGGTCAAGACACCTAGCACACCTGGTCTCTGCTGGCCGGGTGCCGTTCCGCTCTCCGCTGTTTGAGTGAATGGACGCCTCGCCGTCGCTGTCCGCATGTGTACGTGTGCGTGCGTGAGTGCGTGTGTTGGGGCGTCGGGCACGAGGAAGAACTGTTTGAGGCGGAGAGTGAAGGAAGAAGATAAAAAGAGGAAAATTTACACTAGAGTGATAAGGTAAATTTTAGTGTAAAGAAGAATGGGTTGTCGGTCCATCTTAGGACAGGAAAGCATGAGGCAGGGGAGTGTGTGTGGTTTAGACGTCACACTTGCCCTACTACGCGAGCGAAGGAGAGGAAGGGAGGGAGGGAGAGAGAGTGAGGGAGGGAGGGAGGAGGGAGAGAGAGAGAGGGAGCGAGAGAGAGGGGGGGAGGGAGCGACAGAGAAAGAGAGAGGCAAAGGGAGAGAGAGCGAGAGAGAGAGAGAGAGAGAGAGAGAGAGAGAGAGAGAGAGAGAGAGAGAGAGAGAGAGAGAGAGAGAGAGAGAGAGAGAGAGAGAGAGACGTCTAGTAGACAAGTGTGAGTGTGGCCGAGCCGAGTGATGAGAGAAAGAGCTGAATCACGCTTACCTCATTATATCCCGACTATAGTGTCGTCGGGCCGGGGATTCACCAACGCCTGGGGAGGGGGAGAGGAGGAGAGGGGAGGGAGAGGAGAGGAAGAGGAAAAGGGGGTAAGGGAGAGAGAGGGGAAAGGAGGGAAGGATTGAGAGGGTGAGCGAAAGGGGAGGGGGGAGAGGTAGAGAGAGAGAGAAAGAGAGAGAATGGCGGGGGGAAAGAGAGGAAATTAAGAAGGAGAGAGAGCTAGAGGGAAAAAGAAGGAAGAGAAAAGAGAAGGAGAGTAGAAGAGGAGAAGCCGAGAGGAAGAGTAGAGGATAAATGGGAGGAAGTCTAAACGAGAGTACAGAAAGGAGGAGGCGAGGCAAGTGGAAGCGATACTAGTTTGTTCTTGTTTATATAGGTAAGGCAGAAAACCCCAGCCTTAGGCCTGGCCACGCCCGCGCCAGAACAGGATCCGCGTCACCACAACCCGTGTGTGAGGGACGTCACGTGATCGTTGTGGTGAAGGCGGTTGTGGTGCGGTGGAGGATACGTCGGCGGTAGTGGTGATGACGGTGATTTTTGTGTGGTGGTGAGCGGATTTCCTGCCCTGGAGTAGTGGTTTGTGGTGTGCGTGGTGATCGTGGTGTGGTGAGCGGATTTCCTGCCACTTACTGCCGTTGTGGTGATTCGTGGTGCACGTGTTAGTATGAGTATTACGTTACTTATGGTGATGATGCTTTGTTATGGTATATTCCATAGTGATGACCAATTCATAGAGTACTCATGTATTTCACACGGTGAGAGAGAGAGAGAGAGAGAGAGAGAGAGAGAGAGAGAGAGAGAGAGTCAGTCAGTCAGTCAGTCAGTCAGTCAGTCAGTCCAACTTTCCTCATGAATTAACAAGTTGACAAAAAAAAAAAAAAATAGGAATGCAAAGCCCCTTTGTTAAAGTAGTCCACACTTTGGTCAGACTGTGATGTTTTAGTGATGTTGCTATAATTGGCTTCATGGCCTTATACTCTCTGCATCAAGACTGTAATCTACGCGACGTGACGTGCGTGTCCAGGACATGTGTAGGATACAAGTCAGATCCTGTACTCCAGGCGTGCCAAACACAAACACTCCTATGCCCGCGGCACATTTGCTATTTCAGTCTTTCAGTCGTCCGTTTTACATAATTAATTGAGCCAGTCCTTCGTCTTTTAAGATTATCACACTTCCAAATTTTTTTTTATTGTGTTTTTGTAGTGAATTAAATAGAGTCCAAACGTTTTTATATCAACCATATGGCCGTTTCGTCGCGCCGACTCATGGTTAACTGACCCGCATACTGTATATTAAGGTGAAATGTGGTCCCTTTGGGTAAATGAGTTTGAGGTAACATCTAATACGTCTCCCTTTCCCTTTTTCCTTCTCTCTCTTCCCTTTCTTACAGGTCTCCTTCGCCTCTTTTGTCCACTTTTTCTTCTCCTTTTTTCGGTGTCTTGTTCTCTCCTCTTTTCCTTCTCCTATTTCTGCTACTTCTTTCCCGTTTATCGTTCTTTCTTTCAGTTCTTCGTTTCCTTCTCCTTCCCTTTCCCTTCCTTCTCCTGTGTCTCCTTCTGCTCCTTCGCTTCCTCCTCTTCGTTTTCCTCCTTTTTCGGCTCCTCTTCCTCTACCCCTTCCCATTCTCCTCCTCCTCCTCCTCCTCCTCCTCCTCCTCCTCCTCCAATTCCCCCTTCCCATTCTCCTTCTCCTCCTCCTCCTCTTCCCCTTCCCATTCTCCTTCTCCTCCTCCTCCTATTTCCCCTTCATCCCTTTCGTCTCCATCTCCATCTCCCTCGCCATTCCTTATCCGCAAAAGTGATAAGCATAAGTACAAAACAAGCGCGTGTGTTCGGGAGGTTCTGCATCCATTTATTTCTTGATTAATGAGGCGCCGAATCGCCCGGCTACTCGGCTGTATTTTTTTTTTTTTACTTTCTTTCTTTCTTTCTTTCTTTTTTTTCTTTCTCTTTCTTTCTTTCTTCTTTCTTTTTTCTTTTTTTTTTTTTCTTTCTTTTTTTTTTCTTTTTCTTTTTTCTTTTCTTTTTTCTTTTTTTTCTTTCTTTTTTTCTTTCTTTTTTTTTTTTTTTCTTTTTTTCTTTTTTTTCTTTTTTCTTTCTTTCTTTCTTCCTTTCTTTCTTTTTTTTTTCTTTCTTTTTTCTTTCTTTCTTTTTTCTTTCTTTTTTCTTTTTTCTTTTTTTGTATAGATATTAATGTTTAATTTCTTTCTGTTCCGAAATGAGGATTAAATATTGTTATTTACGTTATCGACTTTCGCTTTTTTATTGTTGGCTATTATGCTATCCTCATCATTAGGCATTAGTGTTATCGTTATTATGCCTATTATTCCCTCTATCATCACCATCAACCACCTGAGATTAAGCCCTGAATCCGTGTCCTTGAAATTTTTACTTGATATCGAGTGTGTTTCAACTATTGTTTATTTTTACTTTCATTTTCTTGTTCTTGTTTTTGTTTTTATTATTATTCTCCTTCTTCTGATTTTTAATCTTGTTTTTCTTTTTTTTCTTCTTCTCATTCTTCTTCTCATTCTTCTTCTTCTTCTTCTTTTTCTTCTTCTTCCTCCTCCTTCTCCTCTTATTTCTTTTTCCTCCCTCCTCCCACCTTTTCTCTCCTTCCTTCCTCTCCCTCCTCCTCTTTTTCCTCCTCTCCCCCCTCCTATATATTCTTCTCCATGCCTCTCCTTCTTCCTCCTCCTCCTTCTTCCTCCTCTTCCTCCTCCTACCTTCCTCCTCCTCCTCCTCCTCCTCCTCCTCCTCCTCCCTCCTCCTCCTCCTCCTCCTCCTCCTCCTCCCCCTCCCTCCTCCTCCTCCTCCTCCTCCTCCTCCTCCTCCTCCTTCCTCCTCCTCCTCCTTCCTTTGCAATAGAGCCACCAATTTCTCATACCTGATTGCCTTGGCGTGCGAGAGTTAAGGGAGAGATTTGCGAGGATGGCAGCGGTTCCATCTTGTTCAGCAGCTTCTTGAAGTGGCGGTCGTGACTCCTATTATGTGTTTTTTCTCGTTTTTTTAAATATTTTTTTTCGTTTTTTTTTCGTTTTTTTTTTTCTTCTTGGTTATCGTTCTTTTATGAGAAGCGTGATTAAGGTTTATTTGTTTGTTTTTGTGTGGGTATTTAATTTTGTTTGTTTGTGTTTTTGTTCTTGATTCGGATATTTTTTTTTTTACCTTTAAGAGAAAGCAAAATATGTTGGATATTATTACTTGGATTCAAGAGTTTGAAAAGAAATTTCTTTCTTTACAAAGTGTTACTTAATTATTAATCTTGTTTTTTTTTCCGTCTTCCAGGTTGGTCTCCGAGAATAGCGGTTTTTCACACATTAAAAGCCACACGTTCATCCTCACGATCATCACCATCCTCACTATCAGATAGCCTTTTTCTCTTGAACCTTCGGCCTCCCCGTCCTCACCATCAGATAACCCTTTCCCTCGTGAATCCCCGGCTTCCCTATCCTCACCATCATCGCCATCATCAAAAACAAATAAAACTCTCCCCTCTCGATCTTCATCACTATCCTCACTATCCTCACTATCACAACCTTCACCATTCACGACGACCTGAACCAACGACTCGCCAGCCACGCGAGTCATCATTAACACCACCTCTTTGTACACAATTCCAGGTAAGAGTCGATTTTTCACACGTAGTAGGGGGGAGGGGGAATGAAAATATTGGGATATGGGGGATAAGGGGAAAGAGGGGGGAGGGAGAAGGGAAGAGGGGAAGATGTGGAAGCAATAGGGGAAGGGGGGGAGAAGGAAGTATGGGGTTATGGAGGGAGAGAGGGGGAGGCATAGAGGTATTAGGGGAGGGGGAAAGGGGGTGTTACAAGGGGTAAGAGAATAGCCACGGTGTCTATATGCCTCGATTACAGACAGGGAGAGTAAGCTAGGGAGGGGGAGAAGAAGCATGGAGAAGGAGGGGGGGGAAAGGGAGGGGAAAAGGGGGGGGAAAGGGGAGAGAGAAACATGCCATGCTATCAATCATTCACTGACGGACGAGCGCATGGCAGGGTCGATATGCACGTGAGTCCAGGTCGAAAAGGCAGAAGGAACGGAAGGAATGCTGTGGATGGGGGTCGATTCTACGCACCCCATGACCTAACACCGATAGATCACCATTGTTTTATTTTGATCTCTTTCTTTTCGGTCTTTCTTTGATTTCCTTTTTTTCTTCTTCTTTTCTTCCTTTCTTTTTCTTTTTGTTTCTCTTTCTTTTGTTTCTCTTTTCTTTATTCTTTTTCTTTTCTTTATTCTTTTTCTTTTCTTTTCTTTTCTTTTTCTTTTTTTTCTTTTCTTTCTTTGATTAGTTTTCTTTCTTTTCCTTTTTTGGCTTCAGAGGAAATGCATAATAAATGGATTCATTATTTACCCATTCCCTTATTACTGTCGATTACCTTTCTTCTTCCCCTTTCTGCTTTCTTTCTTTTCAAGTTTTCTCGCTCTAGACGAAATAAATATCCTTCCCGCAAAAAGGTGAAATGATAAAGATGATAATGAATACCATATGCACTACATTCCCCCCCTGATCATTGCCTTACATTTGATTTTTTTCATCATTTCGCGGGAAAATAACTCACGACCTAAGCTAACGCATTCATAAACCACTAAGGAAAAGGAGACCCCGCTTTA
>NC_051389.1:55101020-55106020 GCF_015228065.2 Penaeus monodon | reverse complement strand
TGTGTTTTAAATAAGTAATTGGCCTCCAGGAAACTCGTTAGTTGATTTGCTACATTTTTTACAAGAATTTTAGATAAGGTAGGGAGTATAGTAATAGGGCGATAATTATTGACATCGTCTATATCCCCCGATTTGAAAATTGGTGTTACTATACCATGTTTTCTGTATTTAATCATTGGTGTAGAGGTTTGTCAGGAGAAAAGAAAAGTTGAGTGGAATCCCCCAGGCTCCTTCTCAACTCGCAGTCTCCAACTAACTAGGAGGAACTATCTCTGCCGCTTTAAAACAGTTACACTGTAATACGCCAGACATATTATTTGGTGAAACCAGTAATCAGTAGAACTGAAGGTGTTTTCACCAGATATCCACTGCCCTGCTGCCGACAGCTTCACCGCAACCCTGGTATAGGGAGCTAATAGGGTGCTATAGGGTGTTATAGACGAGTACTGCGTATTAGCTGGACAGAGAAGAAGACGAATGATGAAGTGCTGAGAAAAATAAATTGTAAAGACCGGCTGTTGGACATTTTGAACAGGAGGAAATTAAAGTTTATTGGTCATGTGATGAGAAGTAAGAGTATTGAGAAAAACTTGCTGACAGGGATGGTGATGGGAAACAGAGGAAGAGGCAAACCGAAGACAAGACTGAGCGACAACATCAAAGATATTTGCGGGTTGTCGATGGTACAAGTGGAAAGAAAAGCGCAAGATCGAGTTGAGTGGCGAAGGATGGTGGAGAGGTCCACGGCTGCTCAAACATGAGCATACCGTTATTGATGATGATACCATGTTTCCAAAGCGACGGAAAGACACCAGTAACCAGAGAGGTGTTAATAATGACCGTCAAATAATGTACAGTTGCAGGTAGACTATCTCTGATAAAGCGCAAAGCAATGCCGTCTGCACCCACAGCATTTGTTTCGTGAAGATGTTTTATTACTAAGATGATTGTCTCTACGTCCACTGGTTGTGGTCTGAAAAAAATAGTTGTAAGCCTTGTCTGTGTTTTGTTGTAACGTAGAAGCAATTGTTTGCTCATAAGTTAATTTTCCAAGTTTTGAAAAAAAAAAGTCATTAAAATGGTCGGTTCTCTGTACTGGCCTTATGCAATCATTAGTGAGGTGCTTTTTATGAGGCACTAGTGTTTTATCAATTTTCCATGTTTTATTAGACTTGTCTTTATATTCTGTGAATTTATTTCTGGAAAAAATTCTTTTTGCACGTTGAATTAACCATTTTACTTTTTTTTTTACTTTATAATCTACGTGAAGGGCGGGCTCATTTCTGTTACTCTTAAGGGGTTGGTGGGCATTGTTTCTATCGCTAATGGCTCTCTGAATGTCGTCATTTATCCATGGAGCAGGGGGACGTCTGACGGTTCGTGTTACGTAGGGAGCCAGCGCATCAATGCTGCTTTTAATAACTTCCATAATGATAGTTACTTTGTCGTTTACATTATCTGTCAGTGAAATATTTGATAGAGTATTTTCTTTAGACAAGATAAGCGCGCAGAAAGATTGAGGGTTATAGTGTTTGAAATCGCGAAGAGTTTTTATTACTGGTGGTCGCTTTCTTCTCTTTATATTTAACGTCATCGTGATAAGTTCATGGTCAGCAACATGACACGGGATGACATCGAAGTGGAGAATGATGTCTGTTAGTTATTATTAAATCCAATAGAGAAGAGGTGTTTTCTGTAATTCGTGTAGGATTATCTATTATTTGTTCACTTTTATTTTTCTTAATCATCTTAGCTAACTTAGCATTAGATTTTGTTAAATCATTATTTAGGTCACCTAAGAGAGAGAGAGAGAGAGAGAGAGAGAGAGGAGAGAGAGAGAGAAAGAGAAAGAGAAAGAGAAAGAGAAAGAGAAAGAGAGAGAGAGAGAAAGCAGAAAAGAGAGAGAGAGAGAGAGAAAGAGAGAGGGGAACAAGAGAGAGAGAGAGAGAGAGAGAGAGAGAGAGAGAGAGGGAAAGATGAAAAGGAGAGAGAGGAAATAATAATGATAATAATAATAAATAATGCTAGAAGGAGGCAGGCGGACATTAATAATTATCCTACCGATAATGATGATGATATTAATGTTAGTGATAGTAATGATAATGATAATATCAACAATAATAATAACAAGTAAAAGGTTAGACTTGTGTAATATTGGCTTCTAACGAGGCGGAAATACGTGTCAGTCAAGTTAGTTTGCGCGTGACGGTTCGGGTAAGGGAAGAGGGGGGGAGGGGAAATGGGGGAATGGGAGAGAAAGGGGGAGGTGGAGAGAGGACACGTAAAGGAGAGAAAGAGGAGGGTAGGAGGGCTAAGAGGAGAGGAGGATGGAATAGAAAAGAAGTTATTTTTTTGTTTTGTTTTCATCAGTAAATTTCCGCTCAGGGAGCAACAGGCCGACACAGCACACATTAAACGTAAGCTACAGAGTATTCATGACAAGCAGGACACGTCATGCATCAATTACAGAAGGAAAGATGAAATAAAAACATAAAGGATAAACAATGGAAGCTCAGGAGGAGAGGAGGAAATATAATTTAGGAGCAAGAAAGGGGAGAGAAAACGATAAATGGGAAGGGGGAAGCGAGATAGGGGAAAGGGGAAGATGCGAGGCAGTAGGAGGCGGAAGAAGAGAAGAAAAGGGTGAGGAGGAGGAAGAGAGAGATTGGGAAAAGCGAGAATGGGGAAGGGAAGAGAAGAGAAAAGAAAAGTGAGATTGGGAAAAGGAAAGAAAGGGGTAGGGGAACGAAGAGAGAAAGAAAACTGGGGGGAAAAACGAAAAAAAGGGAAAAGAATAGAAAGAGATAGGGGAGAAGAGAAAAAAAAAATAAAGGATAGGGACAAGAAGAAAGAGAAGGGCCTCGTCTTCCTCTTGATGCCGCCGCTTCGCTCACCTGCGATCCCAACTCTCCATTTATCAGGAGGCGATGCCGTGCGACAGGAGCCGGGACCTGATGGGGTGGGGGCGGCGCGTCGGGGGGAAGGGAGGGGGAGGGGGAGGCCATCTTTAGCGGTCAGGTAGAATACCTTGAAGATGGTGGGATAAGGAGGAGAAGGATTTTGGGTGCGCAGGTGAACTTAGCCTGTGCTTTATATGTCTACGTGAATGTCGAGGTTACTTACTCACGCCTTGTAGGTGAGTAAATTTCTAAACGTGAATGACTATGTGCGCACACATACTCATGAGCAAGGCCTACATAAATACAGACCTTGCACACATGCACTCACGATTGCGTGTGTGTGTGCATATATACACAAACAGAAACTCGCTCTCTCTAGTTATTATATACGTAATTCAGAACGAAAACCACGATATTTCAGGAATGTCATACCCCTTGCTTAAATATCAAATTTAAAAAATACCCATTTTCTACTGTTACTATTACTATTAGGTTTTATTACTGTTTTTCCTCTTACTCTAATCATATTCACGGCATGTGCTTGCATTTGCTTGTGCATCAGCATTTTCCTTCTCGCCCAGCTCGTCTTCAGTTTTGGAACTATTCTCTTGTTGATTTGCAACCTGGCGAACGCATCCACGAGGAACTAGATGAAAATGAATGATATGATTTTTACAAGCGTGCAATTGCAGGATGTATTCGCCCCGCATACTGGAAGACTTTTATTTTTGTCTTCTTTCTTTTCTCATAATTCTTTTCTCTTTTTCCCCCGATTCTTTACTGCACCCTCTTCGTACACATCATTTGAAAACCGAACGTTTGTGATAGACTGGTAAGGAGAGAGAAAAAAAAAAAAAAAAAAAGAGGGGAAAAATAATCCCCGCTCAGAAGGTGCTTTTGTGTTTTCGTCTCGTAAAATTATGATTTACGAGTTGGCTCACGGAGGTACGCACAGGGAGCAAGAGGGCCTTCCCGCTCGCGTCGTGCTCGAATGTCAAGTGAGAAGGTTGAAGCGGGCGACTGGAATGTCCACTCGCTCGATCTGGCAGGCAATCAAGAGATCTAAGCTTACTTCCCAGACTGCTCTTGCGCTTGCTTTGCCTGCCGTCCCACCCTTGGTTCTTGTTCTGCCTACCCACCCTTCCCCCTCCCCGATCAGGGTCCGTCTCCCCGTGGCTTGGTCCTTGTCCTCGGTCCTTTTTCCTGGTTTCTAAGCTGGTCCCTAGTCCCTAACCCTGACCCCTTAGTCCCTACTCCCTGATCCTTAATCCCTACTCCCCCTAACTGTCCCCTGTCCCTAATCCCTACCACTAGTCTCTCATCCCAACCCCAGGTCTCTCGTCCCTACCCCTGGTCCCCTAGTGCCTACTCCTGGTCCCTCGTCCCTATCCTGGTCCTTAGGCTGATCCCTAGCTCTGGTAACTGGACTGAGGAGCCTGACGTGCTCGTCCTTTACTCGTCCTTGGGAGTTTGTGTACATGCGGGTACGTGAGTTTATGTGTATCTCAGACTGTGTTTGTGGCTGTTTGTTTGTATATGTCTGGGAACTGAAATCTTGAACTGTATTTTTATGCAAGTTTGTTATACTTGAATAATCGTCCATTTTCATAAAGATGTAGGTAGTCTTGGTTAAGAAGTGTATCTGTATAAAAATAAACTGCTTCGCGAAGCGTAGAGTTGGATCGATTTGTTAGTATGATCGTGTGCATGAATATCGCAGATTAAAACCACTCAGAAAATTATTACACTACCTGTATAACTGTTAACGATATTGAAAGATGTCATGCAATATCGAAAAAAAGGATACTAACGCAAGAAATGGCATTGACATCACAAAGGAAAACCCAAGCACATCATTTTAACTAACAATACATCAACCTTCCTTTGTGCGTTGTTGCTGAGTTAGCCTGCCAGACGTCCTTCCTGAGTGGGGAACCTTGTACCCAGAGGCGGGACACAGTGCGTGTTAATGTGTTATCAGAATGTGATGGTTTATAGCCTGAGGCGTCGGAAGGGCGCTAGATACGGAGTGGGATAATGGGTTTTATGTACAGTGGTGTAGTACGTTTAGATGTGCATGCGTATTTAGCCTGTGTGTCG
>NC_051389.1:55086020-55096020 GCF_015228065.2 Penaeus monodon | reverse complement strand
GCACGTGAGTGACGTGTGTGTTTGTTTGTTTGTTTGTTTATTGTTTATTTGTTTGATTTTGTGCGCGCGTGAGTTTATGTGTGTATTATATCCACGTCTATACTCGTAAATCAACCATCTTTTTTTCTCTCTCTCTTATTTTCTTTCTTCCTTCTCCCTCTTTTCTTTTTCCCTTCTCCTCCTCCTCCTCCTCCTCCTCCTCCTCCTCCTCCTCCTCCTCCTCCTCCTCCTCCTCCTCCTTCCCCTTTCCCTCTCCTTCCCCTTTCCCCCTCCTTCCCCCTTCCCCCCTCCCCCTTCCTCCTCACTCCCCCTCCTCTTCCTCCCTTTCCCATCCTTCCTCTATCTCCGTCCTTTTTCCTCCTCCCGTTGGTCTGTTGCCAACAGGGCGGGTCCGTAATAAAGGCCGAGGCGATCGTTTATATCAGCTCTTGGGCTTCGGGATTCTGTTCGTAAGTTAATAGGGAAGAGAGATAGATAGGAGAGATTGGAGAGGGAAAGAGGAGGATGGGAAAGATGAATGGGGGGAGAGGGAAAGAGGAGAATGGAAAAGATGAATGGGGGGAGAGAGAAAAAAGGGGGAAAGATAGAAAAGGGGGGAAAATGATGGTGAGATGGGAGAGGGAAAATGAGAGAGATGAGGGGGGAAGAAAATTGTGTAAAAGAAGAGAGATGGGAGAGGTAAAATGGAAGAGAGAAGGTGGGAGAGAAAAGGGGTGGGGAGAAAAACGGGAAAGATAGAAAAAGTGTTAAGGGAAAGGAATGCGAATAAAAGAAGGAAATGGGGAGGTGGGTAGAAGAAAAGGCGAAATAAACTGAAGGAGAGGAAAGCGAAAAAGAAAAAAGAGGGATACAGGCAAATTAGACATGGAAAGGCGGCAGATGAAAGAACGGAGATAGAAGCCAGTAGAGAAAGAGAAAAAAAATGTGTGAAAGCTAGGTAAGAGAGCGAATGAGAGAGGATAAGGGAGAGAAAAAAAAGAGGGTGATGGAATATAGGAGAAAAAGTGAAGGGAAAAAGGAAGAGGCAAGAGGGAATATGTGAAACAGAGGAAGGGGGAATAAAAGAAAAGGAAAGTTAAGGAGAAATTAGAAAGGTAAAAGAGAGAAAGAAACAGGAAGAGAAGAGAGAGAGAGAGAGGAGAGACAGAGAGACAGAGGCAGAGAGAGAGAGAGAGGAGAGACAGAGAGACAGAGGCAGAGAGAGAGAGAGGAGAGACAGAGAGACAGAGGCAGAGAGAGAGAGAGAGTAGACAGACAAACAAACAAAAAATAGACACAGACAATCAGCCAGACAGACGAGGAGCGAAAGACGGCGAGGCCGGGCCGAGTCCCTGCATATCCCCGCCGCCGCCGCCGCCGCCTCGCCGTCCAGAATTCTCTCCTCATCTAATTAGAAACTTCACCTTAATGCTCGAGTTTTGTTACCTGGTGGTTTATGTTTACGAGTGACGTTTAGGAGGAACTTTGTCCAAGGAGATTGGGGGGGAGGGGAGGGGGGGGCTTGAGGGTGACGGGCGGGGGGGAGGGGGTGGGGTAGGAGGCTTGAGGGTGACTGGTGGGGGGAGGGGGTGGGGTAGGGGGCTTGAGGGTGGGGGAGGGGATGGGGGAGGTGGGGAGAGGTCTAAGGGTGTGGGCGGGAGGCTAAGGGTCGGGTAGGGTGGAAGGGTGAGGGGTGAGGGTGAGGGTGAGGGTGAGGGCGGAGGGATAAGTGTAGGAGGGAGGGTGAGGCTGAGAGAGAAAGAGAGGGGGGGGGGGAAGGGAAATGTTGCTCAAGTTTAAGGTAACATTCCTAAGGTGCATTTTTACAATTCATAATGTATTGTCAGAGAGTAGTTTGTTATGTGTGTGTGCGTGTGCGTGTGCGTGTGCGTGTGTGCGTGTGCGTGTGCGTCTCTCTCCATATGTGCGTATAAGGGTATGTTGAGGTTTATGTGTGTTTATCCTTCTATTTGGAAAGACCAAATTTGCGCTAAGGGTTGAAGTAATATTGCATTCATTTGGCAGTAAACTGAACGTTCATATTTGAAAAAGAACGAAGTGTACAGCGAACTGAGGAATAGGGGGAGGAGGAGAAAGGAGGAGGAGGAGGAGGAGGGGGAAGGGTGGAGAGGAGGAGGAGGAAGAAGAAGAAGAAGAAGAAGAAGAAGAAGAAGAAGAAGAGGAAGTTTTGCGTTGATGCATTTATATATATATATATATATATATATATATATATATATATATATATATATATATATATATGTATATATGTATATAATGGAAGTCAAACTGATGATAAATGCCATTATCGTAAAAGATATTCTCCCGATTAAGACATAAACCTGAACCACAATACGAATACCTTCTCCCCTTCTGTTATTTTTTTTTCAATCTGCACAAAGAAGAGAGAAAAAAAGGTGGGGGAGGGGGAGAAGAGAAGACAAACCAAGACCCCCAATCGAAATCCAACCACATGAAGAACGAAAGTTAAAAACGAAATTGTATCTCATTCACCGTCTTAATCTCGCCGATTTTCCCCCTCGCAACACTCGCCTAAGAACCGCACGAACTGTTCTGCAAGACGTTACCCCGACGTTTACTGCCTCTCGTTGCAGTTGTTGGTGATGCATGATGCTTTTGGGGGGGGGGACTCTGGGGTTGGAGGAGGAGGCTCTTCTGGAGGGAGAGAGAGAGAGAGAGTTGTGGTGGTGGTGGTTGCGGTGTGAGTGGTTGTTGTGGTAGTTGTGATTGTAGTGAGTGGTTGTTGTTGTGGTGAACGGTTGTGGTTGTAGTGAATGGTTGCGGTGGTATTTGTAGTGAACGGTTGTTGTGGTGGCGGTGGTTGTTGTGGTGACAAAGGATGATGGTGACGACGATATTCCTTATGTTGGAGGAATTATCTTCGTAGGGAAGTGTGCTAACTTTGGGATTTAATTTGGCGGACTAAGTTTGGCAGATTATTGTGTTAGAAGTTATGATGGTGATGCTGATGATAAATGACGATAAATGATGATGACGGCGATAATAACGGCAATGGATGATGATGAATTAATGCTCTTTTCGTAAGAACTTAGTGGATTCGTGTGCTAATGACTATGATAGGGATAATGGTGATGATGAAGATGATTAAGAATGGTGAAGGAATTCGCTACATGGAAACGAATAGCTAAAGTGCTCTGTTTTGGAGGATTTCTTTTGGTTTGGTGTAATGGTTATGACAGTGATGATGATGGTGATGATAAATGATGATGGCGATGATGATGATGATGAAGAGCGATGGCCTTGAGTTTGTTTCCTCCCTTCTTCCTTTTGCTGCGGATTCTCGAGGTAATATTGTGCTGATAAATGATGATGGCGTAGATAATGATACGTAGATAATGATGGTATTAACTATAATAAGGATAATGATTGTGGTAGTGATTTTGGCAATGGCAATGATGATAATGACGCTGATGATGACAGTGGTGGTGATGATAATGAGTGTGTGCGTGTGCGTGTGTGTGTGTGTGTGTGTGTGTGCGTGCGTGCGTGCGTGCGTGCGTGCGTGCGTGCGTGGTGTGTGTGTGTGTGTGTGTGTGTGTGTGTGTGTGTGTGTGTGTGTGTGTACGTGTGCGTGTGTGTGTGTACGCGTGTTTGAAATCTGTGTGTGTGTGCGTGTGCGTGTTTGAAAGCTGTGTGTGTGTGCGTGTGTGTGTTTGTACGCGTGTGCGTGTGTTGGAAAGCTAGCAACAGTTATCTAAAGTTTCAACGTTATATAAATATATCCTTAGTTCAAATATTTTTTTTCCGGTCAGTGGAAGTGTAATAGAACAAAGTCTAATTAAGCAAGTGAAGTAAGAAATTGACCGTATTTTAGACACATCCAAAGAGTTTATTACCGTTGTGCGATACAAATTTTCAGCTTTTAAATAACTGCTTTATTTTTCAGCTTGATATATACACATTAGTTTCTTTTTTCTCCATCGTTTATTTTGTGTGAGCATGACTATCCTTTTCTAATCTTTCGGCGAAGGTCGTTTTTTACGAGTCTTTGTATTTTGTTTTATTTCCTCTTCCTTCTCTCTCTCTCTCTCTCTCTCTCTCTCTCTCTACTCACTTCTCTCTCGTCTCTTCTCTCTCTCTCTCTCTCGCTCTTTTCTCTCTCGCTCTTTCTCTCTCTCTCTCGCTCTTTCTCTCTCTCTCTCGCTCTTCCTCTCTCTCTCGCTCTTTTCTTCTCTCTCTCTCGCTCTTCTCTCTCTCTCTCTCCTCTCTCTCTCTCTCTCTCTCTTCTCTCCTCCTCTCTTTTCTCTCTCTCTCTCTCTCTCTCTCTCTCTCTCTCTCTCTCTCTCTCTCTCTTCTCTCTCTCTCCTTTTTACTCTAAAGAGATTGTCTATTTGACTGAAACGCAACCCCCATCCTTTTAGGCATTCTTCTCAAAGACGACATAGATGAAGTTATTACAGACGCACGCGCTCACACACACGCACACAGGTATAGCACAGGCACACGCGCACACACACAAGCACACACACACACACACACACACACACACACACACACACACACACACACACACACACACACACACACACACACACACACACACACACACACACACACACACACACACACACACACACACACACACACACACTCTCTATATACATGCCTTTTAGATACAGTCATCTCCGCGACATGCCTTGTTTAGATTCGTACCCTGGTCGGAGCCGCCCACACAGGCGTAGGTGGGTGCTTGCTGCCGTGCGCCCATCCCCCCCCCCTTCCGCCCTTCCCTCTTTCTCACTCTCCCTCCTCCTCTCTGCTACTTCAATTCCCCCTCTCCCTTTTTTCCTATATTTACGCCAGTGTACCGCAGCCCCTCTCTCTCTCTCTTCTTTTTTATCCTCCTCACACACTCCCCCTCTCCTCCTTTCCCCTTATACCCCCCTCTCTCCATTTCCTCTTCTCCCCCTTCCCCCCTCTCCCTGTCTCTCCTTCTCCTCCTCTCCCCCTTTCCCCTTCTGCCTCTCTCCTACTCCCCCCCCCCCTCCCTCACTCTCCCTTCCCCTTCTCCCCATTTCCCATAATTTATAAGGCGCACGTTGCTACCCAGTGACGTGGGCGCGATTATGGCTTCTCAATACCGAGGGAGTAAAAAAAAAAAATACGATGCCAGCTTTGCTACGTCCCGGACTCGAAATCAGCTTTGGAAGAAAAAAGAAAAAAAGAGAGGAAGTAAGAAAGTAAATAAACCACTAAGTAAACAGATAACACAACGACCATTCGAAGGGGAGGTAGATACATGTAAAAGAGGAGGCGACAGAAAAGGGGACGCGTGCTTGCTCCTTCTTGTTTTGTAATAATAAAGCAAGGTGAACCTCCAGCGGGGGCGATGTGGCAACGCTCCCGCCCCGCGCCACCTGTTGCCGACGAACGGGTATTTCTTGTGCTCTCTCGCCCGTGTGGATTTATCGTTTCTTGCTACGGAGACGATGCAATGCCATGGCGATTCATTTTTGATCCGTCCAGACTTGCTTGCGTACATATGTGTGTTGTGGGAGGAGGGGGGGGGTTGTGCGCGGTTATATAGACACAGAAAAGAAGATTTGGTATTTTGGAATATAAAGAAAAATGCAAATTAAAGATCGATCAGAATCGTATGCATATGCAAGATCGAGAAGGGCGGAACCCATTTACGAGAGAGAAGCAAAAAGAGAATCACTTTTTCACACTGAATATCACACGTTACAAACACCTAAGAATATATATGGAAAACAGGTTGTTTACATGTTGCTAGTAAGTAATTAGAATTCCTCTCGATCGTAAGGATCATATGATGATAATCAGTATAGAACGATTTAATGCCGAGGAAAAAATAAATACCAAGATATTTTATGCATACAGGAACACCGGGAGTAAAGAGTTACGTTCAGGTTTATGAATTATCAGATTTACGACCTAAAATTCAGTATTTGCATGTTGATCAGGCAGATACAAAATCAGGCAATTTCTAATCGGCAACAGGCCGACCTTCGTGGTTTTAGGAGACCAGACGAGACAGGATCAGGCAAACAAGGGAAGGCTGCCAGCTTGGGGAAGAGGATGGGGAGGAGGGGGGGAGGAGGGTAGGGGGAGAGGAGGATGAGGGGAAGGGAGAAGTGAGGGAGGAAAGGGGAAAGGGGGAAGAGAGAGGAGGAGAGGCAAGATGAAAGACAAGGCCGCTGGCACGTGACTGTCATAAAGCAAAGTTATCTGGGCCGAATATGGGGTGAATTCTCTTTGTTGTGATGTCATTGTCTCTGGCATTGGTTAGGCGTTTTAGTCTTTTCAGAACAGGGAAAGCTGTACACTGCGTAGAGATCATTTAAATGTTATGAATACAAGTATCGACAGATTGTGAAAGGATGAAATTATGATCTAGAGGTTCACTTCAAGCATGAGGGATGTTATATATATATATATATATATATATATATATATATATATATATATATATATATATATATATATATATATATATATATATATATATATATATATATATATTTTTTTTTTTTTTTTTTTTTTTTTATTTTGTATTTATTATTTTTTTCTGATTTATTTATTTATTTATTTATTTTTATTTATTTATTATTTATTTATTTATTTATTTATTTATTTATTTATTTATTTATATTGTGTGTGTGTATGTGTGTGTGTGCGTGCGTGCGTGCGTGTTCGTGCGTGCGTGTGTGCGTGCATGCGTGCGCGCGTGCATGTGTGCGTGTGTGCATCTGTGAGAGTGAATGAAAGTGAAACTATGTGAGTGAGTGAATACATGAGTGGGGGTGAGAGTCAGAGTGAGAAAGAGAGATAGATAGATAGATTGAGTGGGGGAGAAAGGTGAAGAGAGAGAGAGAGAGAGAGATAAAGACATAGGAAGGCAGGCTGACAGACAGCAAAATAGAGAGAGAGCGACAGTCAGAGGCAGGCAAACAGACAGATAGAAGATAAACAGACAGACAGAAAGGCAGAAGCGACTGGAGAGAAATTTCAAGCTTAATCTCTCCTGTGGCGAAGGCGTCGAGATGAGCATTTCCAAACCTTCACCTTCGTTTCAAATGTTCATTTAAACAAATCACGTCTCATTATCTCGTGGGGAGAGGCATACCATAATTACCTACCTCATTTCCCCAATATTCTTTCCTTTTCTGCTCTTTCATCATCATCTCATTTTCCTTTTCCCCTTTTTACCATTTTCATCTTCATCTTCTCACATTTTTACTTTTTTCTCCACGTTCATCCTGATCTTATTTTCATTTTTTCTCCTCTTCCCATTTTCATCTTCACTGTCTCATTTCTATTTTTTTTCTCCTTCACACGTTCATCTTTACCTTCTCATTTGCAAATGTTCTTCTTCCTACGTTCACTTTCAACTTCCTAACTTCATCTGTTCTTTCCACGTTCATCCCAATCTTCATGGCATTCCTCTCTCGCCGCACACACGACATCATCCAATTACGGAGTATTACTTGGTTATGACAGACGTACCCACCCGGACGCCGTGCATGATCTAACCATGAGCTTCGACCTCGGCGGGAGGCAGAACCGCGCGCAAGCTTATTTTATATCTTCGAATATCTCATGCATCCGACCTCCATGGGGATTTCCGTTCGTGCGAACCGATAGACATGAGAGTGAGGGTTTGTAATAGGGATTGGGGGAAATGGGGAAGAGAGAGGAAATGGGGAAAGGGGAAGGGAAGCCCCCTCTCAACCAAGCGTCGGGCGATGACTCATCAGACGTTCGTAACAGACGCCGTGACGCAAGCGCCGACTCCTACGAACCCTCGGTGACGTTCGTCAGACTGCGGCGTCCCTGGAGCGCGTGCCGGTTGGTGGGCGGCGGTAATTTACAAAAGTAAAAGTATGTGGGTCAGTAGGGTGTGACCTAGAATACCTGTCATTTTTGCTCAGGTGACCTAGTTCGACTCTTTAGCTGGGGTGGGGAGGAGGTGGGGAGGTGAGGGGGCCGTATGGGTGGCTACGGTAATGGAGGTGGGGATGGCTTGGGGGAGAGGGATGAGGGGACTTTAAGGAGAAAAGGGATGGAGAGGGGGGTTAAGGGAAAGGAGTGGGAAGGGGAAAGGTTTTAGGGAAATGGGAAGGTAGGGAGTAGAGGGTAAGAGGAGAAAGATAGGTTATGCATTTCCATTAAACATTGGTGTATTTTTTCTTGCTTTTCTCTACTTTTTATTCTCGTCTGTGTTCCAGGTTTCCTTCGTTTGATTTATGTGTAGTCTTTGATTCGTCAAATTTTACGATTAGTGTAAATCAACATAATTGTACGTTTACGGTGAGAATATTTCTGCGAAATTCAGGTCAGCAAGTGTCTTGGAAATTTAGCAATTGCTCTCTCTCTCTCTCTCTCTCTCTCTCTCTCTCTCTCTCTCTCTCCTCTCTCTCCTCTCTCTCTCTCTCTCTCTCTTATCATACTCATCTCCATACTCACTCCTTCATTCACCAACCCTCACTCACTCACTCACTCACTCTCACTCACCCCACTCCCACTCACTCACTCCACTCACCACTCACTCACTCACTCACTCACCCACTCACTCACTCACTCCACTCACTCACCCACTCACTCACCCACTCACTCACTCACTCACTCACTCAGACATTCCCTCAATCACCCACACACTCATTCCCTCACACACTTCTCTCTTCCCCTCCATTCACCAAAGAGGAAAGCGCCATCCAAATATGGAAGTGCACATAAAACAACAGAGAAACTACAGTCAAACTGCAGCAGCTGGATACATGATACAAATATGGACACCATTCCGTATTTGAGAAAGGGGTGTGAGAATTATTTGCAAGATCACTCCATCGTTGAGTTGACATTCTTGTTATAGTGGTCCGCGCGTGCGAGTGCATGTTGGCGGAGGTAGGATAATAGCGGCAGATTTTTTTATTGTGATAACTATTACTTTTTCATCCTCTTCTTTTTCTACTTCTTGCTTGCTTATTGATCGTTTTTTCTTTCTTTCTTTCTTTCTTTCTTTCTCTTGTTAATTTTTCTTCTTTTCTTTCTTCTTCTTTATTTTTCTCTCTTTTTTACAGTCTTTTTGTTGTCCTAGAAACTATCGTTAGGAAAATGACGTGTGAGGATTGTACCTATAGCCCTGTAGTGTTGTATTTTCTTGTCTTCTCATGGCAGGGGGTCATTTTATTGAATTCGTTTAGTTTTGTATTGAATGTTGAACATTTTTTGAAGTTTTCGATTTTGAAACAATAACGCAAGAATTCAATTTTAACTTTTTTTGGGGGGGCATGACGTCAGTAATCCGATTACACTTTCTTCTCACATTCGACACTGATCCTGCTTTGGTTAATGTTTAAGAAAATCGTGTGTAAATTTTATTAGAGACCGAAACTTCTGGAAAAAAACGAAAAGATGGAAAAGTAGAAGAATAAGGAGAGGAGATGAAGAGGAGGATGAGGGAGAAGGTGATTAATGATGATGATGATGATGAAGAGGAGCAGGTGGAGGAGGAGAAGGAGGAGGTAAAGGTGGTGGAGGTGGAGGTGGAAAAAGAGGAAGGAGAGGAGCAAGAAGAAGAAAGAAGGGAGAGGAGAAGGAGAAAAAGTAAACGACTTAGAAGGGGGGAGGGGAGATAAGGAGAAGAATACGAGGAATTTAAAGGGATAGAAGAATTGTCGGTATAAAAAAAAGGGAAAATAAAAGGATGATTTAGGAGGAAACAAGTAGAAATGGGAGATAACGCCAGACAAAAGGAGGAAAAAGTAGTGAAGGAGGAAGGCCTTGACGCTTCGTGCCTGCAGGCGAGGGGAGTCCGATTTTCACAAAGCAACCTCAGGGTTCAACGTGATAGAATCGCAACAATCCGATCCATCTACTGATCTCGGGGTTATTTCTGGAAAATCATTTAAAATCCACAGCGATCCGTAAAGTTACCTCCTCCAGTGAATCACGAAACGCCATTTCAACGATTCTTAGACAAACTGATGAAAATGGACGGTCTGACTTGCTCAAAAAC
>NC_051389.1:55061020-55073520 GCF_015228065.2 Penaeus monodon | reverse complement strand
CGTTCATTATATGTCTCTGTTATCAAGTGCCCAGCCAAAGGAATTCCAACTACGTGCTTCTAACGCTGTCCAATTAAGGGGAAATGCCACCTGTTGTCACAAGCTCAAGAACGAGAGAGAGGCCGTGCAGTGAGTCAAATGACGCCACGCAGTCTGCAGCAGAACGCGTCCGATTTCAGCGTGAATAAACTCGTATCTTTTCTCTCCTTATAATCTGCAATCCGGATTCGCTATTCATAGGTGATTGATTGGTGGCTCGATGACAGGTGATGTTAGAGGTGAAAGAAAAATGGTTTCCAGTGATTCTCCAGTAAAAAGTTTTAAGTAGGAAGCGGTGAGGGAGACGTGTTGAATCCTATCGCAAGGGTAGGTTGATTGTTTTCGTCTTGGGTAGTTATTCCTCGGGCTGGAAAGAAAATGAGAGTGAATACATGAAGCCTTAAGAATACATGTACACGTGTGTGTGTGTGTGTGTGTGTGTGTGTGTGTGTGTGTGTGTGTGTGTGTGTGTGTGTGTGTGTGTGTGTGTGTGTGTGAAAGAGTGTGTGAAAGAGTGTGTGTGTGTGTGTGTGTGTGAAAGAGTGTGTGTGTGTGTGTGTGTGTGAAAGAGTGTTTGTGGGGAGGGGGAAGAGAGAGAGAGAGAGTCAGATATTTTTATACTAAAAATTTCTTTAAGATATTTTACCAAGACCGGAGAGGTAATATATATTCATTGTTTTTGTTTTCCTTTGAACTTCAATCTGAAAGAAGATAAACAGTGACAGGAAAGCGAAGGTACGTAACAGAGAAGAAAATTGGATTGCAGACTCTGCATAATGATCATAGTAAGGATTATAATAATGATAGTTATGATGATAATTATAGTAAAATGATAATAATAATAATAGTAATAATACGTTTAAAAATCATAATGTTAATGATGATAAAAACAATAATAATAATTTTAATAGTAATGCTGATAGTAATGACGATAATTGTAATAAAAATAATCACAGTAATGATTACGGTAACGGTAATGATAATAATTATTATAGAAATATGTTATTATTATTATTAATATTATTATTATTATTATATTATATTATTATTATTATTATTATTGTTATCATTATTATTTATCATTATTATTATTACTATTATTGTTATTGCTTTTATTGTTATTATCATTATTATTATTATTATTATTATTATTATTATTATTATTATTATTATTATTATTATTATTATCATTATTATTATTATTATTAATTATTATTATTATAAGTAGGAAAGGATACTCACACGCTATCAAAATAGGACCATGAAAATACACATGTAACCATACACATACAAATAAACACACATACATACATATATACATAAAATATTCGCACACTCAGATAGCGAGACTGGAAAGCAATGAAAATGACTAAGATATATTGCATTTGCACCCTGCTGTCTTCATGCAAGGTCAAAGAACGCCACAGAAGGTTTTGGAATAACCCTTTGGCTTAGTGTTGAGTAAAATGTTTTGTTTCGTTAAAAAAATGTATAAGAATGATATGCCAGTGTTTCGGATCTTGGTGAAGGGAATCACATGTAACAAAGTAGGATTTTTTTGTGACGGGGATTTTTTCCTTTTCGTTTTTTTTTTATGTATGGTGTGAATGTTGAGTGCTACTCTATCTGTCCTTATCTCTTTCTCTGTTTATCTCTCTCTCTCTCTCTCTCTCTCTCTTCTCTCTATCTATCTATCTATCTATCTATCTATCTTTTCTCTCTCTTTTCTCTTTATCTTTTCTCTATCTCTTTTCCTTCTCTCTCTCTCTCTCTCTCTCTCTCTCTCTCTCTCTCTCTCTCTCTCTCTCTCTCTCTCCTCTCTCCTCTCTCCTCTCTCCTCTCTCCTCTCTCCTCTCTCCTCTCTATCTATCTTCTGCTTGTCTGCCTATCTGTATAGTGTATCTACCTATCTATGCACGTTTTCATTTTTCCAAGATTTGTAGGTCGTCATGCCAGTCAAAAGTACGTTCACAAATTTGGATTCTTTTGTTTTCAACCTCGTTAAGTTTACCAACCGTGACATGGAGCGCAGTAACTGCAGGTATCTAACTGAAAAGAAAATAAATATTTGAACCTGTGCTCTCAAAATGTATTTGTCACTTTTGCAGAGTTTGTGAAAATGTCTCTGTTTTTATTTCTGTGTTTTTTTTTTTCTCTCTCTCTCTCTCTGATTCTTGTTTTCTGTAATTGACAATATCCTTCACGCAAATAAAACCGGAATGAAGTTATTTTGTCGGCTAGTCTTGCACTTAACTCGTTCTTCATCAAAAACAAATATAACAATGTGTTTGTCATGACTTGCATTTTTGTTCACTATTTTTTCTTTTTCTTATGTTCACTATTTTTCTTTTTCTTTTTTTCTTTTTTTCTTTCTCTCTTTCTTAATGTGCATGATAAGAGTTCTCCCGAAATCGTTCTTGCTTATTTGCATATCAATATGACTGTTGACACGGAATTGAAATAAGATTTGCCTTATGACTGTAAGCAGTGCCATTTTTGAGTGTGATTTCCATGGAGTAAATTAGTGAACGGAGTATTTGATAAATAAAATGAAATACAATGATGAATAATAATAAAAAAATGGTTTTTCCCCATCTGAGTTTGCTGCTGTGCATGAACGGTGCATGATGGATCACTAGTCATGGTCTTATTACCTTTTTGTTATCATAGATGAGGAAGGGGAGGAATAGGAGGAGGAGGAGGGTGTGGGCTGGAGAAGGGAGGAGGAGGAAGGGCGGGAGGGATGAGGGAGGGAGGGAGGGGGAGGAGGAAAACGGAGGAAGAGGAGCAGGAGGAGGCCGTAGGAGTAGGTTGGGGGAGAGGGGTAGGGTAAGGCAGAGGAGGAAGGGTGGGTGGGGGGGAGAGGGGCGAGGAGGATGTGATAGAGAAACGAAGATGGAAGAGGAGGAATGAGATAGTGATGGAGGAGGTGAACGTGGAATGGGAGGATAAAAGTGGTGGAGAAGGAGGAGAAGAATGAAGTATTGGATGAAGAAAAATGATGAAGAGGAGGATAGATGAATTAGAAGAATGGCGAAAGCGTGGAGTGGAAGACTATCAGAGTAAAGATGGAATGAAAGAAAATTTCCACAATCTTAACTTGTCTCTCAAACGCCGCTATTCTTAATTTTAATCTCATCATTTCCAGCTTTCTTCTACAGCTCATATTCGACACATTTTCCATTTAATTTTCTAACAGTTGGATCCTACAAAACTGCTATTCATCTACCACAATATGCCATTTACAAACCAGTTCTCACCATATTATTGACATAATTACTGACACATCATTCTACCTCATTAACTCCATTGCTTTATATTCTCTCAGGCATGTCGACCCGTTTCCTGTATATATATGTATACAACAGATCATTATACAGGGTGTATATGTGAATTTATATAAATATATGTGTGTGTGTGTGTGTGTTGTGTTTTGTGTGTGTGTTTGTGTTGTGTTGTGTTGTGTTGTGTTGTGTGTGTGTGTGTGTGTGTGTGTGTGTGTGTGTGTGTGTGTGTGTGTGTGTGTGTTTTTATGCACGTGTATGTATCTTGTATCTTACATTGTATACAATATTCTGATGACTACATGCACAATAATGATAAAAGGAAATTTCAGGAATGGCAACGGTCCGGGTAATTTTCAGCTCTCAAATTTTTGCCTTAGCGTTCAAAAAGATATTAAGATATTTTAGATATTTTATGGATAAAATATATTTGCATTCCTTTGTGGAACTCTTTGTGTAAAGAAGTTAGAATATACATATCTTAGGTTTGAACGATGGGACACTGACCCACGTTTTCATTTCAGAAAAAATACATACATATATATATATATATATATATATATATATATATATATATATATATATATATATATATATATATATATGTATATATATAAACATCTTAAATCCTTGAGAAATAGTACACTGGAACCCTCTTTACATTTTTTTTTTTTTTTTTTACATTTTTGCTTCTTCCTCTTTCCATCATAGCGGTCATCCAAGGTTTTTTTTTTTTTCTTTTATTAACAACGAAGAGAATAGATGAAGAAAAAAGAAAATAAAATAAAAAAGAATTTGACATGGAAGCCATTTTCCCCGGACGAAGAAATAACAGCACTGAAAAGTAATAATGTGCAACTACGCAACCCGGAACTCAACCTGTACTTACTAAACACGGGTTATGATCGGGCCTTGCGTCATGCATGGCACTCATCATGCATAGGTAACCGACTGAAATACGTGTAATATATATTGCTATACCACTCCCCATTTTGAAAATCGTTTTTTTTATTATTGTTATATATATATAATAATATATAATATATATATATAATATATATATAAGAAGAGAGAGAGAGAGAGAGAGAGAGAGAGAGAGAGGAGAGAGATGCCATTTTGACGGAGAAGATATCGCATGTTATTTTTTGCGTTTTTGTTGTTTGTTTGTTTTATTATTTTTCTATTTTTATATATTGCTCTACCCCTCCTACGCATTTTTTTTTTCGTTTTTTTATCTCTTCTTTTCATTTCAGTTTTCAGTTTTCTTTTTTTTTTCTCTCTCTCTTAGCGGAAAATACATCGCAGGGTTTTTTTTCGTCGCCCGTTGAAATGGCTCTTGAGGGAATTAGAGCGAAGAGTGAGGCAGGAAAGGATAAGAGAATAGGGAGAGGATGAGATAGGATGGGATGGGGATGAGGGTGAATGGGGATAGGGGGAGGAGAAGATAGAATAGGGTGATGGTCAGGGTGAAATGGAGAATGGGAGAGATAGGATTAGGGAAAAGGGAAACACAGAAATGACAAGAGTGGAAAGAGAATGAGGGGAGAGAGAGAGTATTGAGAAAGAGTGGAGAAGGGATAGGGTGGGGAGTGGGAAGTGGGTGTGGTAGTGGGAGTGGGGGGGGGGGTCAGAAGTGAAAGGGGGATGGGGTTGGCATAGAGTGGTGCAACCCTGCAACCACGTGGCAGCTGAAGGGAGGCAGGGGCGAGGGAACGGTTAGACCTACCCCCTCCCCCTTTCCCAACCTCCTTCCGCGACCCCCTTCCCCAACCCCCTTCCCTCTTCCCCACCTCATACTCTCCTCCCCCTCCCCACCTCATATTCCTCTCTCCATCTCATTCCCTGCCCCCTCCCCCTCCCCCCTTCCCCGTCCCCCACTTCAAACTCCCCTCCCCATCTTATTCCCCCCCCCTCCCCCTCCCCCGATCCCCACCCTTGGCACAACATAAACGCTTTGATCATTAATTTTGTTGGTGTGATTTACTATTTATCATTTGCGTTGTGTGATGAAACTTATGATTATTATAATAATAGCATGATGACAATACTAAAATAAAAATTATAATAATGATTGTCATAAAAACGATGATATAGTAGTAAAAATGATGATGATAATAGCATGAGGATAATACTGAATATAAGATAATGATGAAATGATAGTGATAATGATGCTGACCAATAATAATATTGATGATAAATGATAGTAGAAATCGTTGAGGCTGAGAAGGAGGGTTTAGATAATCATTTTATTTTTTCTCTCTCGTTCTCTAGTTCACAGACAAAGAAAACCGGCCGCAAACTTAAATACCAACAACAAAGAAACAAGGAATGTAATGATAAACAAACAAACTGCAGAATGAGGCGGCAGAGGCGTCACGCTGTTTGACCTTTTAAAAGCAGTTTTGTTTTCGTGTATTTATTGCTTTCTGTCGCGTTTTCTTTTCTTTTCTTTGCTTGTTTGTTTATTGATTTTTGTCTGTTTGTTGTTGTTTGCTTTATATAATTAAGGGTGTTATTACTGTCTGATAATTAACAAATCGAGAGAGTTAATACTGCTAAGATAGAAAAATATAATATTTCAATAACAGTTCAGTCGCAATTCTTACTCATGACAGCGACAATACGATTAAAAACAAAAGCAAAATATATTATAACTAACGGGACTAGGAAGAAAAAAGCAACATTACGCAACACACAATTCCAGTTTTAATTATCCATTAATTAAATTATTCAACACGTGATTAACGCGAGGGAGAGAAAATGCAACCACGTGGTTAACAGAACGACCCGAGTACCATTCCCCCTTATTACGGGTCGTTTTTGAAGTCGTGAAGTGAGAATTCCCTTCGACATGAGAGGATAAAGGGAACAGGAGAGGGAATGAGACGTCACTCGTATATAAATGTAGATACGTAGCTAGGTAGGTTGGTAGATGTAGATAGAGAGATAGATACATTGTTTCCAAGTCATTGGTGAACGTAAAAAAGTGTTTATTTATTTGTTTGTTTGTATTTTTGTTCGGGAGTTGGAGAGAGTAGATTTGTTGAAAGTTTCGTTTTTTTTTGTTGTTGTTGTTGTTGTTATGGAAATTACTTGGCTAGCAGTTGATCGAAATTAAATGTAGGCATTCACTGGAACCTTTCGTCTCTCTCTCTCTCTCTCTCTCTCTCTCTCTCTCTCTCTCTCTCTCTCTCTCTCTCTCTCTCTCTCTCTCTCTCTCTCTCTCTCTCTCTCTCTCTCTCTCCCCTCTCTCCCTCCCTCCCTCCCTCCCTCCCTCTCTCTCTCTCTCTCATATAAAGTTCTTAATTACCGAAAAGCTAGACTGCTGACAGTCTAGTATTTGAAAAAAAAAATACTGGCTGCTAATTTTATTGCCGTGGAGATGAAATCCGCTGTCGTATTTCTGTTTTCGGTCTTTTGATGTGTAGAGTTTCAAAGAGGATTTTCTTTTTTTTTGTGAATGAATTCCTTATACTCTTTGGCCTTGGCTTTGTCCAGTTGCAGACTACAGTTGTACGCTTTTTTTTTTAGGTAAAGATAGGATAGGAAACAGAAATCGACGAATGAATTGATGAAATATACAACAAAGGGGAACGCGCAATTTTCCCGCGCTTTTTTATATATATATCCAAGCGTGAAACCTTTTTCTCAAGACCTTTTTTATTTTATTTTTTTTCCCGTGAGCAATTTAAGATGATTCAGCACCAGTTCGGCTTTGTTTGAATGTGAATTGCTCTTTTTCTTTTCTTTTCTTTTTGCCTTTAATTGAAAATTTCCCTTAGGCTCGTTTATGTATCCTGCGAATTATCTACTCAGGTTATAATGTTTTTGTCTTGTCAAGCTTTCATTAAACATTGATTCGAAGTAGTAGATATTGATGTTTAGTATGATTCAAGAGAGAAAGAGAGAGAGAGAGAGAGAGAGAGAGAGAGAGAGAGAGAGAGAGAGAGAGAAATACAGAGAAAGACAGGGAACGAGAGAGAGAGAGAGTGAGAATGTTTGTGTCCGTGTGTGACTTTGTATTTGAAGGGGGGAGGGTATGTTTGTATCCGTGCGTGTGTGCTTTAGAATATGAGGAATGTTAATTAAATTGTGATGCGTTACAGTTTGGCAGCTCATATGCAATATCTTTTATTGCGAGAAGTTTTATTACTTTACACCGTCAGATATTAATAATTTCTAGGTATTCTTACTCATATGGTGTCTTTGTGTCAACAGCTGTATTTTTCATTACAGCAAAGCAGTTGTTACAGACATGCGCCTACCGTACATTTTCTAAAACGAATTGACACGCACGCACACACATACACGCATACACATACACATACATTATATGTTTATATATGTTTATAAATATATATATATATATATATATATTTATTTTATTTATTTATTTATTTATGTATATATATTTATGAATATATATATTTATATGTGTGTATATATATATTATATTTTATATATTTATATGTATATATATTTGTTTATATATATAATATATATATGCAAATTTGTGCCATCACCTATGCGGTGTTTGGCGAATTATGATGTGTGTGTGTGAATACACACACAACACACACACACACACACACACACACACACACACACACACACACAACTACAACACACAATTATATATATATATATATAATATAAATATAATATTATATATTGTATATATATACATATGTATAATAATTATATAATGTATATATATATATATATATATATATATATATATATATATATATATATATATATATATATATATATATATATATATTGTATATATTATATACGAATTAATGAACGCACCTACGCAATTAAATACAAACAAATATACACATCATAAACACACAGAGAAACACACAAACAAGCGTACATATACGTGTACACAAGCCCATATAGAGAAATAACAGGCACGTAGACATTTAACTGCACTCATATTCACATTTTCATTATGCATGCACCACAGTGTACACAGGCGTGCAACAGGGTACAATAAAATCAGACTGCGTGCCAGGGTACGAATGCAAGGAAATCTCATGCCCAGCTATCCCCCCCAACCCTTCTCCTTATCCCACCTCACGCTAACCCCTCTTTCTTCATCCTATTCCCACTCCACCCCCTCTCTACCCCTCCTCCTCCTCCCTTTCTAACCCCCTCTCTCTCATCCATCCCTCTCCCTTTTCATCCCACCCTCACCTCATTACTAATTCAGTACCCTCACTTGACCCAAAAATCCCCACACCCCCACCTCACGCCTAACCTCACTTGACCCAAAAATCCCCACACCCCCACCTCACCCCTAACCTCACCCCCACTAATCCCCACACCCCCACCTCACCCCTAACCTCATACCCCCCACACCCCCACCTCGTCCTTAACCTCATACCCTCACCCGCAATCCCACCTCCTACACCTACCCCCATCCCACACCCCACACCCCCATCTAAACCTTGCATTAAAGCCACCGGACCTTCCAGCACCACACCTAGTGAAAACAGCCCCTCGATTTGCAACTCCTTGCATGCATGAGCCGAGCTCTATGACTGGTCCGTAGTACCACTTGATCCTATGCGACGCCATTAGCCTCATGATGCTTTGTGTTGCTTATAGAAGAAAGGTCTTTACTTGCAATTATCCAACTCTGCTCTGTAACTATTACCCCCCACCCCCACCTGTCCTTAACCTCACCCCACTAATCCCACACCCCCACCTCACCCCTAACCTCATACTCCCCACACCCCCACCTCGTCCATAACCTCACCCCCACTAATCCCCACACCCCCACCTCACCCCTAACCTCATACCCCCCACACCCCCACCTCGTCCTTAACCTCATACCCTCACCCGCAATCCCACCCTGCCCCATACCCCCATCCCACACCCCACACCCCCATCTTAGAAACCTTGCATTAAAGCCACCGAGAACAGGTCAAGCACACACCTAGGAAAACAGGCTTGTGATGTTGCTAACTCCTTGCAATTGCATAGAGCCGAGCTCTATGATGGTCGGAGTTGCACTGATTGATTTGCTGAGCGATTGAGCCTCATGAGTGCGTGTTGTTGTTGCTTATAGAAGGGAAAGGATTTTTGTTTTGTATTTTTTGTGAGATGTATTTTATACGTGTGTTGTGCATGTCTGTTTGTTTGTAACGTACGTGTGTGTGTGTTGTGCATGTCTGTTTGTTTGTAACGTACGTGTGTGTGTGTGTGTGTGTGGGTCTATTTATGTATGTATGTATGTAGGTATGTATGTATGCATGTATGCATGCATGCATGTGTGTTTATGTACATTTGCCTTTATATCATTGTGTGTGTGTGTGTGTGTGTGTGTGTGTGTGTGTGTGTGTGTGTGTGTGTGTGTGTGTGTGTGGTGTGTGTGTGTGGGGTGTTGTGGTGTGTGGGTGTGGGTTGGTGGTGTGTGGGGTGTGGGTGTGTGTGGTGGCAGTGTGTGTGTGGTGGGGTGAGAGAGACAGAGAAAAAGACGGACGCACTATAGTAGTAGTATCATCTGTCGTATCTAAAAGGTTAAAACAAATTATCTATTTTCAGCATTTATGTCCTTATTCGCATTCATAGTTGTATATTTTGTGTTCGAAATATCCACTTTGCGCTGCGTGGCGTTGATTCGATATTTCATGTTACGTTATTCGCCAGACAAATTGTTGAGAAAATTTATGCAAATGTATGTATGTTTTAACCAGTAACAGGATGTCCTCGGCTGGATATTTCTTCCTTCCTTCCTTTCTTTGTCTCCATTTTTTTCTTCTTTTCTGTCCATCCTAATTTGGTCATGGTTTCTTTGTGTTTGCTTTTTCTTATTTTGGACTTGGGTTATTCATGTTTGTTTTTCTTTTTCTTTTCTTTTTTTTTCTCTTCTCCCCCTCCTCCTTTTCCTCCTCCTCCTCCTTCTCCTCCTCCTGCTCCTTCTTCTCCTTCTTCTTCTTCTTCTTCTTTCTCCTCCTCCTCCTCCTCCTCCTCCTCCTCCTCCTCCTCCTCCTCCTCCTCCTCCTCCTCCTCCTCCTCCTCCTCCTTCCTCCTCCTCCTCCTGCTCCTCCTCCTTCTCCTCCAACTCCTCCTCCTTCTTCTTCAACGTCGTCTTTACCATCTTCCTACTTTTCTTACACCTCTTCTAGCTCCGGCTCCACCACATTCTCTTGTTACCCTTCTTCTTTCTCTTTCCCCTTCTCCCTCTCTCCCTCCCCTTCTCCCTCTCTCCCTCCCCTTCTCCCTCTCTCCCTCTACCTTCTCTTCCCCCTCCCCCTCTACCTTCTCTTCCCCCTCCCCCTCTTCCTCTTCCTTCTCTTTTGTTTCCTCTTTGTCCTCTCTCATTCAGTCTTCTTTTTCGCTTTCCTTTTTCTCCACCTTTCCTCTTCCTTTTCCCCTTTTTAGCCATCCTCATCCCCTTCCTTCTCCCCTCCCTCTTCCTCCTTCTCTCCTCCTCACCCTCTTTCTTTTCATCTTTCCTTCACTTTATCATCATCATCATAACCTCCTCCCTCTTCTCCGTCTCTTTCTCTAAATGAAATTTTCAACGTATTATTTTTTTCCGGGAAAGCTACTTTGTTACTTTATATTCATTACTTTAATTAGACAATTAAGTCGTTCAAATGGATGATGTGCGTCCAGCCCCCTTGGCTCCGCACAGCTGATATTTTCGTCTTCTAAATATGGCCTAGTGAGAAAACAGTATGCATTATAGAGTAGTCGCTTCTAATCGGCGCTTCTCTCTTCCCACTGTGTACCTCTCTGTCTCTTGTTTTTCATCATCTCTCTCTTTCTCTTTCTTTCATGATTTTTTTTCTCTCCTTCTCTCTCTTCCTCCTCTCTCTCCTCTCTCTCTCTCTCTCTCTCTCTCTCTCTCTCTCTCTCTCTCTCTCTCTCTCTCTCTCCTCTCTCTCTCTCTTTCTCTCTCTCTCTCTCTCTCTCTCTTTGTTTTTCTTTCTTCTGCCGCGCGCGCCGTTTCGTTGTTTTCTGTGTTGTTTTCTCTGTGTTTTTTGTTTTTTTCGTTTTCTGCCAAGCTGTCTGTCTGTGTTTGTCTGTCTGCCCGTCCGTATATCCGCCAGTCCGTCCTCCGCCGACACCTGCCCGCCATTTTAACTCGGCGGGAATGCTCTTTGCACCGGAACTCCCATGTTAACCGCCGTCCACGTGTTACCTCAGGGAGGGCGGCGGGGGGAAACAGACACATGGGGGAGAGGGGGGTTAGAGGGGGAGGGGAGGAATGAGTTAAAAGAAGCGGCGGCGGCGATGGTGGCGTAAAGACTCTCTCGCTCTCTTCCCCACCTCCTCTCCTCCCCACCTCCTCCTCTCCCCACCTCCTCTCCCCACCTCCCCTCCCCACCTCCTCTCCCCACCTCCTCTCTTCTCCATCTCCTTCTCTTCTCCATCTTCTCCTATCCACCCACTCTGCTTACGAATTTGTACTCGAAAGAAAGAGAAAAAAGAATGACGGCTTCACCCTCATAGACTCGCCTTCTCGGACCGTCTTCGGTCTCGGTTTTGTCAACTCGACGACCTGTTATCCACTCGGTGGGGGGGAAGGGGGGGGGGAGGGCGGACGTGGACAGGCGGGGACAGAGACAAAGCAACGATGAGCACGAGGGGGGGGGTTGAGTGGGGAAGGAGAGAGGAGTGATGGGGAAGAGGGGAGGGGGGGATGATTAAGATGAAGATAGGGGAAACAGGAGGGGAAAGAAGAAGGGGAGGGAAAGGGAGGAAACTAGAGGGTGAAGGGAGGATGGCAAGAGAGAAGGGAGAGATGAAGAGCGAGGCAAAGGAGAACGGACAAGGGGTGGGAAGAAGGAGGAGGAGGAGGAGGAGAGAAGAGACCCATAGCCACAAGGGATTGGAGGCCGTCCAGAAACCTCTTGAGATTCATTTTTCTTCTTTTGTTTATAGAAAATCAGTCGGGACAGTAGTTCCTATTCTGTTTTTTGTTCTCCTCGGTTCCTTTTTCGTTGCTTTCCTCATTCCTCCCTTTCCACACGAGTTATTACTTGGCTATAACGAGAACGAGGACGCTGAAGGAGAGGCGGTCCCCACGGCGTGGTGATGGCACAGACGGCCGCCTGCGAGTGGTGAGGCGGCGAGTAAGAGACGAATGGGTGAGTGGCGAGTAAGAGAACAGCGAGTGAGTGAGTGGCGAGCAAGAGATCAGCGAGTGAGTAG
>NC_051389.1:55036020-55043520 GCF_015228065.2 Penaeus monodon | reverse complement strand
CTTTTTGTGGGTGAATCAGAAGGCAGATATTCTTACACCTTTAATTGCGAGGCATAGCATGATGTTGACTCCTTGGTTTTAATTCTTGTTGTTCCGTGTGACTGACTATCCGGAACTGAGTTTTCCGAGTGACTCACGGCATCTAGGAACGCTTAGCGAGACTCACGATGACTTACGGGAATTATATATGACTCTTATACTGTGACTTAACAGGTTCTTTGATCGATATTGAGTGAAACATGGGCACAAGGGAAGCACGCTGCTAACGATTTTGATTTTTTTTTTTTTTTTTTTTTTTTGCGTCTTGTGTTTGTTGAATGTGTTGTTGCAAGGATTTATCGTCATTGACTTGATGTTGTAAGAGATTTTCAACTAAAATGTTTCTTGATATGTTTGGCTTTGGTGTCCATTTTACTCCCATGAGGTATAAACTTTTAATATAATGATTATGATTTGCGAACTTGGATATCTGTTTCGCATGTTTTGCTGTTGTTTTTCAGAGAGTATTAACTGATACTGTTGCTCAACAGGATGGATTCATGTTATATATTAAGTATTGGCATGACTGACATTCCTGACAAGGAATTCACTATCTAAATTACACTCACGATAACGGTTATCGTTGTTGTTGTTTTTGGTTTTCTAGCTGCAGTTACTCTTCTTATGATTATCACTATCTTCACTTCAACATTTTCATAAATGGTGTAACTTTCGTGTCCAATGACCCAGTTTTGCGCACGAGAATCATGAGAGCCACACAATACGAGAATTCGAATATTCAGTGTGCTTTAAATGCGACGAATAGGAGGCCTTTTCCTTGCGTTTTGATGAAGTGCGTGTGTTCAAGACAGACTTGTTCGCAATGTCAATGGATATGGACTATTTGCTTCAGTTGCCTGTTCTGAGGGCTGAGTTTTCGTTACGCACTTCATGAAACTTGATATTAGTCAATTTCACATACTGTTGATGTTAAGAAGAGCATCTAATCAGTCCCACAAGGCCACCTTCTTACCCCGAACAAGGGAATCCTCAGTTGTAAAACGAGATCATCATATGTTGGAGAGAAATTCTAGTGGCCGCTCGGAGGCAAAACCATAAGCTCTTGTAAACGCGCGTGGTGCAAAAACACGTCTTCCTGCAGAGAAATCAGTCCGTATCCATGCGGGTGGCATCGTACTCAACGAAAGCAAATCTACAAGCTAGTTTTAATAAACATACCTTACACTGATAAATATACCTTTGTGAAATATACCTTACCACCCCAATTCAAAACAATCATGGTTCAAGTTAAAAAAAAAAAAAAAAATCCGGTAAATTGCATTCCAACAATCGCTTTCCCGCACGCAACGAACTTCCAAGAAATGCTCACGCATACGGAGAAACAAGGCAAGCTCAGAGGCACAAGTTCGCACTCGGTATATGAAAGCATAGCGCGAGAGACGGATTTAAGACTGTATAGAGAATGACATTGAAGAATCATACAATCATACAATCCACTGGAGTTGGCCCGTGTTACGTTGTTCAGCGAGGCGAAAACACACACATGCCCTGAAACCTGATTCTTGCTGTTGATGCCTGACGGGAGAAACTATAGATTAACGAGACTTGTTCATTGTGTTCATCGAGGTGCAAAATTGATCAGACGTTTGTTCTTGGGGCGTCCGTTTTACAAGGAAATAGACAGCAGAGTGGGTCGTCTCCCTCTCCGTTTTTTCTTTTATTCTTTTTTCCCCTTTTTTTTTTTGTTTGAATCACGGATCCGCCCTTGCGTGGGTAACCCGTCCTTAACCTGACCTTGGCCATAATAGGGACATTGCAAAATTCCTTGCGAAAATCTTTTACGTTGCAAACGAAAATCTCGTCTGTTGAGGACGGGGGAGGAGGAGGATTTGCTCTCGCGTTGAAATAACAATATAGTTTTCTTCTATCTAATTCCATCTTTCTTTCTCCCCCTTTCTCTCTCTGTCCTACTCTTGTAGAAAGGCAGTTATATTCGAATCGGAATCGGGCAAGTTCTATTCGTCATGACGTAACTAAGTTTTTATTTTACAAAAGAAAATTACCCAACTTGTCATTAAAGTTCAAACGCGATAAAATCTACGGGAATCAACAGCCGTGGACGAGAAAGGGCTAATACACTGCCAAGAAAGGTAGACTTTTAACGGTCCCGAAAGAGTGGAAATGGAAAATGCGACGAAATGCACGAAATTCCACACTCACTGTAAGCAAAACGAAATAGCAGATGTGGCAATTTTTGTGATACGGTCTCAGGGGCAACTTTTACTCCCGTCTTGCTTCATTATGGGAGATGTAGAAATATTACTTCTTCTTTTTTTGGCATAAATACAACAGCAAGAGGTGTGGAAGCTATGCTGAGTCACCCTGATTGGTATGTGCCCCCCTGCCCCCTTTCCTCCCCCCCCTCTCCCCCTCCCCATGGCTCCCGACCGGTCACAGACAGCCGACAGAAATTTTTGCTTGTCATACATTTTTTCCTTTTTTCTTTTTTCTTTTTTTCTTTCTTTCTTTTGTTATGCCGAAATGTATTAAGTGGTGTGATATTCCCTGCTGTCTAATCATTTTCCTCTCCCTGTTCTATTGTTTATTATTCTCTCTTTCTCTTTCTCTTTATCTCTATCTCCTATCTCTATCTCTATCTCTATCTTCTTCTCATCTATCTCATCTATCTATTTCTATTATCTTCTATCTATCTTTTCTTCTCATTTATCTTTCTCTTCTCTCTCTCTCTCTCTTCTCTCTCTCTCTCTTCTTCTCTCTCTCTCTCTCTCTCTCTCTCTCTCTCTCTCTCTCTCTCTCTCCCTCCCTCTCTCTCTCTCCTATTCTCTCACGTATTCCGCTTGCCTCGTGTTTCTTCCACTTTGTCTCTCTTCCGCAACTCTCATCTCGCTGTGTCTTTTCATCCTTTGTCTCTATTCCTCTTGCTTTACTTATCTTTATCCTTTGTTCTTTCAGTCTCACGATTTTGCTTTTTCGACTCTTCCCATTTATCTAATTTTACTCAAGTTATCCTTCTTATATCCTGCTTGTCTGTCTCATTATGCGATATGATTTTTGATATATCAATTCTATATTGTCTTTCCAAAAAAAATAAGAATAAGAAACGCGACACACTCATATATATGTAAAATCTAGTTTGTGTATATAAAAAAAAATAGAATTTTGTTTAATTTAAAACAGAAGAGTCATACTGAAGTTGTAACGTCACATATCTAATGTTTCCTTCATCATTGTGGATGTGCTTCGTTCATGGCGGATAGGTCAATATGTCTTCTAGGGTTGACGGTCAGCTACGAAGACAGAGATGAAAGGAAGAAGAGATAAATAGTGTTTAAGAAATGCCGGAGGGAAAGACGCACGGAAGTTAGTGTTGAATTCTCGTTGGGTTCCTGTAGCCTTGTGTGATTGATTGTTTAATCATTTTGGTTCTTTCGTTCCCTCGCGAAGATGCAGTATTAACAAATATGTAGTGACGATAACTGATAATCATAGTGATGGTGATGATTATAGAAATACAGTATCAACAAAAATGTGATAACGATAATGATGATTAATAAAAATACAATATCAACAAACACGTTATAAAGATAACAATGATAATCTCATTGATGATGAAGGATTGTAAACTCTTATCAAATATTTCACTTCGGAGTTTTAATATAAATCAGCCTAGTTTTCAGCTTGGCTAGGTTCACTCGGGACCAAGTAGACGTCTTGAGTAAGTTATAGCCATGTTAGCACAAATTTTCGTCTGGATTCGTGCTACAAATATGTCTTGAGAAGTGACTCACGTATCTTGCCTTCCCTTTTTTTTTCTTTTTTTTGAGTTTCTTTTGTTATCCGGTTGTTTTGTCCGGTCTACTTTTTTTACATCCTTTATCTTGTTTTCTTTGTTGCTTATGTAGTCTCTTTTTTATACCTTCTTTTTCTAAGCGTTTGCTTCTGCTGGATTATACAATGAAGGAGAAATGTATATCCGAAGATTTTTTTTATTTATCTAACTATACAATATAGTACAATGACGGCAGACATTTTTTAAGGCATCTTGCCATTTTAAATTATACATACTCTTGTTTGCAGTCATAACAGTGACGATAATTATAACAACAGTAAATTTCAATGAGAAGAAAACAACATAAAAGATTATTTGAATGAACATGCTTATCTGGCATTATATGAAACGTTAAACCAGCTAGGGTTTTCAATTTCTTTTCCTATTAACTGCCTGTCGTTAAAGATAATATGACAACCATTATTTTAACAGGTAAAATGTTTATCCCTCTCCATCATAATATATAACAATGATGTGTATATAAGACGTTAGGTCAAAACAAGCAGGCGTAAAGGGAGTGGTGTATGCAACATATAAAAAAAAAATGCATCATGCTAAAGCAAAACAAGAATACAATGAATCTGAAAAATAGAGAAAGAAATGTAGACTAAATTTGAGGGACATAGCAGATGAACAAAAAATAAGAGACAAAAGGGGAGAGAATGTGTAGGCAGGTAGGGAAAAAAGAAAAAAATACAGGGAAATAAATAGAGACAAAGGCACAAAAAAGAAAACGATGAAACAAACATTTAAATGAATTATAGTTCACTTTAAACTAAAAAAAAAAAAACAGACGTGACAATAAGGCGAAAAATAAGAGAGATGCCAAATAGAGAGAGGGAAAAAAAAGCAGGGAAATAAAAAGAGAGACAAAGAGACACGGAAATAATATCCAGAAAAAGAGGAATGGCTGAGAAAACGAGACCATTAATAATAAAGATTCGATTAAGAACTGCTAACTCTAAACTAAAGAAATGATGCCTTGAATAAGCCTAACGAGGGAGTAAGAGTCAGGGGGAAAGAAAAGAGAGTAGTGAGAGTGAAGAAAAGTAAAAAAAAGAGTGAAGAGAGTTGAGAGTGAAAAGAGGTCATCAAGAGAGTGGAGAGAAGGCATAAAGAGATTGGGTAGAGTGAAGAGAGACCACAAAGACAGTAGAGAGCGGAGAAAGGTCACATAGACAGTAAAGAGAGGCCTTAAGGAGAATGGAGAAAGGTCATAAAGAGAATAGAGAGCGAAGGAAGATTATAAAGAGAGTGGAGAGAGGTCGTACATCTCCGGCAGACAGCATTCGACCGGTTTGGGAGGTTCGGGGAGTGGGAGGAGAGAACAGGAGCAAGAGATCGTCAGAGATTAATTCTCGTGGGTTTGGAAGCAATGTGGAATGAAGACGAGGTTAAAAGGAGTGGGAAATAGTTAATTTCTTTTCGGGAAGATTCGTTTTGTTTATAGTTTTTTATCTTTTATTGTTCTGATACTTTATCATGCTGTTAAGGTTATTAGTTTATCTTATAATTATTGTCGTAGTTATCATCAATATGATTGTCATTGTTATCATAATTGTCATTATTATCATCATCGTAACATTGTTCTTAGTTACTATTATCATACACCTTTCCTCCTTACTCTTCCTCATTTCCATAATCTCCTATAATCACCATCACTATTTTCTTTCCCATTAAAGGCTTCATTTTGCTTCCAGTAACACTAAATACTCCTTCGAGGCTTCAAGTGTTCTCCAGTGTTATTTTTCCGCAGTGAGAGCGTAGCTATTTACACGCGAGGGTCTCCTAGTAGCAATTGTTCTTTTTCAGTGATATTAAGGAAAGGAAATTTTAAAAAAAAAAGTAAATTGGACTGATGGAGAGTTACTGAAGAGATTCTTGACATTTGAGGAGTGTGTGTAACATGTGAAGTTTATCAGCAGATGGCCGTGGATATTTCGTTCCCTTGGCTTGAAGTTGGGTATAATGTCTTCATCTTCTATTTTATTTTATTTTTCTTTCCTTTTCTTTTCTTTTGTTTCATTTTTATTTAATAATGTGTTTCTTTTTTTTTTTTTAGTTTGTGATTTATGTTCTTCAGGGTTCGGGTTTTATAGTTTTCTTTGAGAATATTTGCTGTTAGGAATTGTACGAACTTGAGAGCAATTTGAATAATAGTTTCTCTCTTCTTAACGATATAACACAGCGGATTATCGAAAGTATGTTCGTTGCTATATGATTGTTTGATAAGTCTACATTATAATGAAATGTACATATAATTAAATGGAAGAGAGAAACAGGGAGAGAGAATGAGTTGCAAACAGAAATGTAAAAGAATCTCCGGACAATTCTTTTTAAACAACGATTTCAGCTCAAATTGCTGTTGTAATTTCGAATTTAAGATCCAGAATATAATAAATTATCTTTTTTCGGGGTGATAGGGATAACATGATAGGAAAGTCGTCAATCTCTCTTTCTCCTTCTCTCTCTCTCTCTCTCTCTCTCTCTCTCTCTCTCTCTCTCTCTCTCTCTCTCTCTCTCTCTCTCTCTCTCTCTCTCTCTCTTTAGTAAAAAAGCTATCTATCTACTCTTACGATAATCTGATATATCTTCATATCTTATTCATCATACTCTATCTTCTTCTCTACATCTATTATATATCTCATCTTCATACTTCTCCTCTCCTCTCTCTCTCCCCTCTCTCTCCTCCTCCTCTCTCCTCTCTCCTCTCTCTTCTCTCTCCTTCTCTCTTCCCCTCTCTCTCTCCCTCTCTCCTCCTCCCTCTCCTCCTCCTCCTCCCTCCCTCCTCCTCTCTCTCCTCTCCTCCCTCTTATCTCTCCTCTCCTCTCCTCCCTCCTCCCCCTCCTCCTCTCTCTCTCTCTCTCTCTCTCTCTCTCTCTCTCTCCTCTCTCTCTCTCTCTCTCTACCTCCTCTCTCTCTCTCTCTCCTCTCTCTCTCCCTCCTCTCTCTCTCTCTCCCTCCCTCCCTCTCCTCTCTCTCTCTCTTCTCTCTCTCTCTCTCTCTCTCTCTCTCTCTTCTCTCTCTCTATATATATATATTATTATTATTATATTATATATATATATGTATGATATATATATATATATTATATATATTATATATATATATATATATATTATATATATTATTATTATATATATATTATATATATATATATTATTCTATCTGTCTATCTATATATCTCTTATATTATATCTATACCTTACTATGTTGTTGAAAAAGAAAAACAAGTATATATATACTATATATATATATATATATATATATTGTGTGTGTGTGTGTGTGTGTGTGTGTGTGTGTGTGTGTGTGTGTGTGTGTGTGTGTGTGTGTGTGTGTGTGTGTGCATTTGTGTATGCATTTGTGTGTGTGCGTGTGTTGCGAAAATATATTAACCATCTATTTTTCTGCCATTCCAACTTACATCTGTCATTTCACACTCTGCATGTTAGATGAGTCGCATCTCCATATTCCCGCCATTAATGACATGCAGCACATGCGTATTGCCATTCAAGCGATACTGAGACCTTGATTGCATATGCAAGATCATCAACACGAGCATCTGAGTAGGATTACATAACAGGATGCATAAACCAAGTGTCGCCATCTTCGGGTACAAAGGCTCTGTACAGCGGCTGTGTAAAAGCGAA
>NC_051389.1:55021020-55031020 GCF_015228065.2 Penaeus monodon | reverse complement strand
TTCCCATCCTTGCTTCCTCCTTCATATCCCCTTCTCCCCTCGTCATTTCCTCTTCCCTCCCCCCCCCCCCGTCATCACCTCATTCTTCCTCTCCCCTCCACTTCTACCTCCCCTTTCCCACCTTCCCTCCTCCCCTCGCCATCTCTTCATCGTTCCCCTTAAACCCACCCACCTCTCCTTCCTTCATTATCTCCCCTTACCTAATTCCCTCCTTCCCCCCCTCTCCTTCTCCCCCCCATTCTCTCCCACCCCCACCCTCTCCCCCCCATTCTCTCCCCCCCCCTCTCCCCCCCATTCTCCCCCATCCCACCCTTCCCCCTACCCACTCCTTCCCTCACCCCTACCCCTTCCCCCCTCACCCCTTCCCCTCACCCCTTCCCCTCTCCCCACCCCTACCCACCCCTACCCACCCCATAGCACTCAACGGTTTCGACCCCCCCCCCCCTGCGTGCATTCCGCGCTCGCCCCGTCTGGCTCCTTCCAAGCGGGAGCCTCGAGAGCGCCGCCGAGAATTATTTGATCATTGAAAAATCGTGGGTCGCTGATGAAACCTTCGCGCTGCGAGGCAGTCATGCGTGAGTGCGTGTTCTTGCCTGTGCGCTCGCGGATTTTTGTTTGCTTGTCGCTCTCTCTCTCTCTCTCTCTCTCTCTGTGTGTGTGTGTGTGTGTGTGTGTGTGTGTGTGTGTGTGTGTGTGTGTGTGTGTGTGGTGTGTGTGTGTGTGTGTGTTTGTGTTTTTTCCTACAAGTTTGTATGCGTTTTTTCATTCTTTGATCTTTTCCTGCTTTCGTTATCATTATTTTAAGTGTTGTATCATTTGCACTTTCACGTTTTCTCATTTTCTTTCTAATTTATTTACATGATTATTAAGATTTATGCTTATGATTAGCGTGAAATCTGACAGCTATTTTTTCTTTCTTTCTTTTTCTTTCTTTCTTTCTTTCTTCTTTCTCTCTCTTCTCTCTCTCTCTCTCTTTCTCCTCTTCTCTTCTCTTCTCTTCTCTTCTCTTCTCTTCTCTTCTCTTCTCTTCTCTTCTCTTCTCTTCTCTTCTCTTCTCTTCTCTTCTCTTCTCTTCTCTTCTCTTCTCTTCTCTTCCCTTCCCTTCCCTTCCCTCTCTCTCTCTCTCCGTCTCTTTCTCTCTATGTATTCACACCTCTCAGAATACAAGCATCCAACCAAAGAAAACACAAAGGAAAACTTATGGACACACCTCACTTTATGTAAAAATAACAAAAGTTAGACAGAAAAAGGAATGAAAAAAAAACTCGGCTAGGGAAGCTGCGAAAACGAGGCAGTGACAGAGGAAGGTGGGCGGGTGGGCGGGCAGGCGTGGGCGGCCAAGAGGACAGGCAAGGGAGGAGAGAGATCAGAGGTCAAGCCCATCCTATAACGCTGTTGCATAGCGTCCGGGGACAGTCTGCCGCAAACGCAGCCTTGGGGAAGCGCTCGTGGTGGCGGTGGATTTTTTTTTTTCTTTCTTTCTTTCTTTTTCTTCGTCTTTTTCTCTTTTTTTTTTTTCTTTTTTCTTGATTTGTCTGTTATGCAATTTTTGATAAGTCTTTTTTCCCCTTTTCGTTCATAGTTTTTTTATTAGCATGATTTTTTTTATATATACTCCGTATAATTCCAAAGCTTTTCGGATCGTTGTCTGCATCCATAGGTCTGTCTATCTGCCTCTCCGTTTTTTTTTTTTTTTTCATCAAAATTACGTTTACTCGTGGAATTTTTAAAAAATAATAGTAAATAAATGAAAATTTGCGCTTGGTCTCTCTTCACAAGCCTTCATGACTTGTATTATTATTCATCATGCAGGTAATATGAATGTCAAGGTCACGCTTAAGTCTACCCTTCCCCCCTGCCCTTCCTCTTTCCCCTTCCCCCCCCCCCCGCCCATTCTATCCCTCTCCTCCAAAAATCCCTCGTTGTTTCCCCCCGCCCCTCACCCCCCCATTGCCTCCCTATTAAACCTTCCCTGCCCCCCCCCCCCCTTACCTTTGTCTCTTTACTACCTTTCCCTCTTTAGTATCTTTCCCTCATGCTTTATTTCCCCCCCCCCCTTATAACTTCCCCTTACCCCATTCCCTCCCCATTCAACCCTTCAACACAGAAAAAACGCCGTACTGTGTTTTTACTCATAGAACGAAAAAGACCAAATCGAATAGATACAAATGTAAAATAAAACACAGTAAATAGAAAAAAATATAGAATAAATAAAAAGGTAAAGTAAAATTCTATAAAAAAAAAAATTATGAAAATAAATATAGATAAAAGATTCAATATTACATAGAGGATAAGCCTTAAAACAAATTTACAGAGTTTTTTTTCAAGATTGTTTGAATGGGGACATATTACTTATTGTCTGGTTCTTGGAACTTGTGTTGAGGGAGGCGATGGGGGTAGGGGGTGGGGGGGTGATATACCTAATGATAAGGTGTGATAATGTGATAACACTGTTCCAGGTGTCCGCTTAACTACCTGGTAACACGTACAGGTATTGGGAATCACCATATTTCCCTTATCTACTGTGGTTGGGTTGTTATTTTTGGGGGATGTTTTCACCTCGAATAATTTCATTTCCATTTCCCAACTGTTTTTTTCTTTCTTCTTCGTTTTGCTTTTGTTGCTCTCATGTGTGTCTGTTTTCCTGATCCTGGAGCCCTCATGCCATGTAAGATTTTTTTTTTATATGTTACTCTTTATCCTCTTTTTACTTATTCTTATGATTTCATTTTTCCGATTTTTTTCTCTCTCTTTCTGTCTTTCTGTCTTGCAAAAGAAGGTTGTCATAGAGTAATCTGATGTTAAGTCAAGTTTTACTTTTGTTGTCTTCACGTCTCATAAAAGGTAATATATATCTCTGTAGGTTTCTATTAGTTTCTTCTTCCTTTTCCTTGTCTCCGTCTATTTTTTATGCCTTTGTCCTTTTTTTCCTTCATTTTTCTTCATCTTTGTCTATCTTTTTTTTTTCTTCATCTCCGTTTATTTTCCATTTCCTTCATCTTCGTCTATTTCCTCTTCTTCACTTTTATTTTCCTCCTCATCTCCGCCTTCCACCTTCTATTCATGTCTCCTCTCCGTTCCTTCTTCATTGCCCACTCTTCCTTTTATTTCACCCTAATCTTTTTTTCAGCTTCATTTTCTTTATCGTGTCTCCGATCGCTCACCCTCTTTCCTCAGCAACTTTTCCCTTATTTTCTCTCTCCACTGCCTGGCTGTCTGAGTCTGTATTTTTTATCATATTCTGTTTTTTTCCATCACTATCACCTAACATATATGAATACTTCATTAATTCGTGCATCCGTTGCTGTTGTTTCTCTGTTCCATTTTTTTTTTTTTCATTCCTCGCGATTTGTTTTCTTATCTTTTCATTATTCATACATACAACTTTCGCTATAGGGCGTGATAGGTGAATTTCTTTCGGGAACTGTGAACTGCTCGTTGAAGTTGTTACGGGTGTTTGCATGGTAGTAGACAGAGTGATTAACTGTAATTTTATTATGCTCTATTGTGATGTCTGATTTATTATGTTCTATTATTGATTTCGCGAAGGCAGATTATTATTATCATCATCATCATCATCATCATCATCATCATCATCATCTTCATCTTCATCTTCATCTTCATCTTCATCTTCATCTTCATCTTCATCTTCATCTTCATCTTCATCTTCATCTTCATCTTCATCTTCATCTTCATCATCATCATCATCATTGTTATTTCTGTTATTATCATTATTATTATTATTAATATTATTATTATTATTATTATTATTATTGTTGTTGTTGTTTTCTTGTTGTTGTCATTATTATCATCATTATCATTATTTTTATCATTGTTATTTTTAATATATATATATATATATATATATATTTTTTTTTTTTTTTTTTTTTTTTAGCCATTTTGCTGTTTCTATTGTTACCAAACTTACGAATCGAAGAGTACGGCATACAGTGATAGTTGATTTCGAATGATGGAAGGCTAATTTAATCCCCTGTTTTTTATTTCACCGTTTTATTTTTCAGTTATTTTTGCAGGTAAATTGTACAGGACGGTCTTTAAGCATGAGATTTACGCAAAACGAATAAATCATCCGTTTCTTCCCTCCAGCTGTGACGAGTGGCGTGAGGATTCTCGGCCCTACGCTGGGCTTCGTTCTGGGGTCCTTCTGCACTCGGCTGTACGTGGACCCCTTCCAGGACCCCAGCATCACGCCAAACGATCCCAGATGGATAGGAGCTTGGTGGCTAGGTAAGTGGTTGAAGCCTTCGAAACGGGAGAGAGGGAGGGATAGGTGGTGGGGAAGGAGGGAGGGAGGGAGATAGATAGAGACAGAGGGATGGGTAGACAGACAGACAGAGAGACATTCAGACACACAGTCAAAGAAACAAACGAACAAACAGACAAGGAAACGAGCAGACAGACAAACGAGAGAAGAGGGATTTTCCCCTTAATTCCGCTGCGTGTGCTGGCGCGAGTGAATACGCCCTGGGTGGCATTGATGGTGTTATCCTTTTGTTGCATTTCTGGAGCGAAAACGGCCTTTCAACCTGCAGTATTGCAAAGCTGTTGAACATATATACGTTTTCTCTACACTGAAAAGCCCTAAGGATCATTGTGCCGTTGAAACAAGTTTTGAACATGTCCCTTTACTCTCATTAGCCATTATTTTGATAATTTGAAAATTAAACTCATAACAGCTGATATTTCGAGGACAAAAATAGAACCTTCCGACAATAAATTCACAAAAGAAAATAGTCAAAAAGGAAGATCTTCAGAGAGTTAAAGCGAGGTGAGAATCCCCCGCGGAGGCTCCTCGAGAGGGAGCGCCAGCCAAGATTCATGACCGATCGTTGCAGCCATGTGTTTCGTCGTTCGTTGGGCGTTGATATTGAGCACTTGCCATTGCACGGCGCAGACCCACCGCCTGCAGCGCGCCCGAGAACCATGTCCGTGTCCTGTTGATCACCAGGAAGCATGGGTCGAGATAACCTTTTATGGGGGGGAAGCTAGGACTGACACCCTGTAGTGAGTCATCGCGCGCCGGGGTTCTTTTTCTCTGCTTTTCCCTCTCGTGTAGGCCGGGTGAGTCATTGGCCGGTGTCACGTTATTTACTTATCTATTTATTTATTTATTTTAGGTGACTTTAGTTTGATTCATTGGAGACTGAATGAATCCCGGTGGAAAGTAGAAGCTTTTAGTACATAGGAATAGCCGACAGATTGAATAAAGCAAAAACACAAACAACAGGGTTATTTATATTCCAAACGCGTCTTGTACAGAGTGATATACAGTGCCAAGCCTTAGATGTCCAACCATAGACTTTATAATAGGACCAACCCATAGATTACTCCCTCAGTCCTAGACACGAAACAGGATATCTAACCCCCCTCCCCCCATGCCACCCCAAATCCCCACCCCATCCTTCCCACCAACCCCCTCACCCAACCCCCCACCAACCCCCCTACCCAACCCCCTCACCTAACCCCCCTACCCAACCTAAACCCCAACCGAACACTTACCCTCTGCCTCGTCCCCCAAAGGCCTGGTGGTGGTGTCCGTGGCGCTGTTCCTGACGAGCCTGGCCATGTTCTCGTTCCCGCACCGCCTGCCGTTCACGCCCGCCCAAGCCAGCCCCTCACACCAGCAGGCACTCAACCCATCCAACCCGACGGCGCCGCCCTGCAACCCGTCGCTCAGAGGTACGTTCGGATCTCGTCTCTCTCTCTCTCTTTCTCTCTGTCTTTCTTTCTTTCTCTATCTCTTTCTTTCTTTCTCTCTTTCTTTCTTTCTTTTTTTTGTGTTTGGTTTTAAATTCATTTCTCATGCTCGTCTGACGTTGGGGGAAATGTGTGTTTTCTTTCGTTTCCAGATAGCGGCTGTAATCCATTTCGGGGGTTGTGATATAGTCGGGTTTCTGCTTCTCCTTTTTTTCATCTTCCTTCGTCTTCTTCTTCTTTCTTTTTCTTCTTCTTAATTTTATTTTTTTTCTTCCTTTTATTTTTTTCTTCTACCTCCTCCCTTTCTTCTACTTCTTCTTCCTCTTCTTCGTCTTCCTCTTCTTCTTCTTCCTCTTCTTCTTCCTCTTCCATCTCCTCCTCCTCCTCCTCTCCCTCCTCCTCCCTCCCTCCCTCCTCCTCACCTCCTCCTCCTCTTCCTCCTCCCTCCTCTCCTCCTTTCCTCCCTCCTCTTCTCCTCCTTCCTTCTCCTTCTCTTCCCCCTCCCCCTTTCCCTCCTCCTGCTCCTCCTCCTCCTCTTCCTCTTCCTTCTTCACCTCCTCCTCCTCCTCCCCCTCCTCCTCTCTTCCTCTTCCTCCTCCTGCCACTTCTTTCCTTTCTATTTATCAGTTCAAAATCCAGTTCCTCCTCCTCTTCCTCTTCCTCTTCCTCTTCCTCTTCCCTCTTCCTCTTCCTTCCTCTTCCTCTACCTTCTTCACCTTTTCCTCCTCCTCCTGCCACTTCTTTCTCTTTCTATTTATCAGTTCAAAATCGGTGACAAATCTGGCGGTCTTTTTATTCGGAAATCTAATCGTTGCGATCTTCATCTCATATTCTTAATTAGGTTCTTTTAATGGCTGTTGCTATCACATTCTCTCTATCGTTTATGATGATGAAAGATTAATGAGCGAGAATCATCGAGGGTTTGTGTCTGTTTTTATTGCGTAGATTCTGATCTTGATTTTGAAGGTAATCGAAAGTCTCTCTCTCTTTGTTTTCTTTCTTTCTTTCCTCCTTCTTCGTCTTATTTTTTTTTCTTCTTCTGCTGCTTCTTCTTCTTTTTTCTTCTTCTTCTTCTTCTTCTTCTTCTATACTTCTACTTCTACTTTGTTTTTTGTTTTTCTTCTTCCCCTTCTTCTTCTTCTTCTTCTTCTTCTTCTTCTTTTTCTTCTTCTTCTTCTGTTCTTCCTCTTTTTCTTTTCTTCTTCTTCTTCTTTTTCTTCTCCTTCTTCTTCTTCTTCTTCTTTTCTTCGTCTTTTTCTTTTACTTTTTTTCTTCTTCTTCTTCTTCTTCTTCTTCTTCCTCCTCCTCTTCTTTTTCTTCCTATTTTTCTTCTTCTTCTTCTTCTTCTTCTTCTTCTTCTACCCCTCCTCCACCTATCCCCCCTTCCCTATCTTCCTCTCCCTCTCCTTTTTTTCTACAACGAAACAACTCCATCGCGATCTACTTTTCCCGGCACAGATTTCCCCCGAGCTGTGCGCCGTCTCCTTGGCAACGACATCCTGATGCTGAGGATGGCCAGCAGCGTCCTGCACATCCTTCCCATCTCCGGCCTCTACACCTTCCTGCCGAAGTACCTGGAGAGTCAGTTCCGCTTGCCCGTCCACAGCGCCGCCATGGTGTCAGGTCAGAGGGGGAGGTAGATTCAGGGGTGAGAGGGGGGGGGGGTGATGGTTATGACTGTAAAGATCAGTGTGTATTTACCTATATGTGTGTGTGCGTGTGCGTGTGCGTGTGTGTGTGTGTGTGTGTGTGTGTGTGTGTGTGTGTGTGTGCGCGCGTGAGTGTGCGTGTGTGTGTGGTGCGTGTGTGTGTGTGTGTGTGTGTGTGTGTGTGTGTGTGTGTGTGTGTGTGTGTGTGTGTGTGTGTACAGTGTATATACACATATGAATATTCTTATATAAACCACACACAGCAAACGCCGGTGTCCACCTAACCCGCTTCCCCGACAGGTATGGGCGGGATTATGGTGATGGGCGTGGGCATCTTCACCAGCGGCATCTTCATACGGCGAGCCAAGCCCTCCGCCCGCGCCGTCTCGGGCTGGATCGCCCTCACCGCCCTCGTCTACGCCCTGGGTGAGAGCTCCGGCAGAAGGAGGCTGCCGAAGTGGAGCTTCTCTGGCTCTTCCTTTTGATTTTGTTATCACTTCTTGATTTCATCTTTCTGCGTATCTTTCTCACTTGTTTCTCTCTTTATCTTTCTCTCTTTTTTCCTTCTCTCTCCTCTCTCTCTCTCTCTCTCTCTCTCTCTCTCTCTCTCTCTCTCTCTCTCTCTCTCTCTCTCTCTCTCTCTCTCTCTCTCTCTCTCTCTCTCTAAAAATAGCAAATAAATGTAATATGATAATAATAATAATTATTATAATAATGATAATAATAATAGTAATAAAAATAATAATAATAATAATGATAATGATAATAATAGTAGTAGTAGTAGTAATTAGAATGGCTGTGATGATGACAATAGTGATAATGATCATAAAAAAATAATTAAAAACGACAATAACAATGGTAATGATGATAGCAGCAACAATAATGATGAAAATGATCATAACAGCACTGATAATGTTCGTTTTCGTCTTCCGCAGGGATGGTGATCCTGATGTTCGTGGGCTGTCCGGTCGAGGACTTCGTGGGCCTCGAGAGTGGACCTAAGTAAGTAAACAGATAAACAAAGGTTACTTATAAACTTAGGTTACTTATAAACCAGTGTACGAATGAAAAATAATAATCCGATAAGCAAAGCGTTCAGTGAAAAGATGAACAAATACAGTGGTAAGTGGAATGTACACAATAGTAGGAACGTGTAATAAATGAGTGTTGTGAGTATTGATTTGTAACTTAATTTGCTATCATAATACAGAAGTGAGGAATAGATATGTAAGTACAATAGATATATATGAATATCTAATCGTATTTAATCTTGTCTTATAGTCTTACCTCTATCATTTTATTGCGCATTAATTCTAGTCATAAAAAAAACTGCTAAGGTGAGAAATAAATGAATTTGGTTTGATTATACGTCATAATACGAAGAAAGGAAACACATTTCATTGATAAAACGTATCCTTACATCCATTTAAGAACACACAGCCGAACTCGAGAATGATATACATCAATTTGTAATCAAACAGAAACAAAGAATCAGAATCATTTATATACATATCGTCTGTCAACCTAAACGATAAACAAGATATGATTCCCCCCCCTCCCCCCTCCCAAGCCACACCCTACTCCCGCCTCCAACCAAGACCGATTCATAATTATAACATTCTTAAACCCTTCGCTAAAAACGGGTTATGATCGCGGGGAGAATTCGCTGTTAATAAATGATAGCGTCCGAACAGCAAGACAATACTAGTGATCCATCAAGCGAACAGTCGGCCCCAAAGCCCAGGCTCATCCATCTCGGGTGAGAGAAAGCACACAGCTACGGCGGGAAGGTTTTAGGGGGATTGCTTTTGTATTCCCCCCCCCTGCCGTTCGAGGGGGGGGGGCGTGACGCGGTAATGATGATGGTGGTAATGATGGTGGTGGTGATGATGGTGGTGGTGATGGTGGTAATGATGATGGTGGTGGTGATGATGGTGGTGGTGATGATGGTAATGATGATGGTGGTAAGTGATGGTGGTGGTGATGGTGGTGGTGGTGGTGATGGTGGTGGTGATGGTAATGATGGTGGTGGTGATGGTGGTGGTGATGGTAGTAATGATGATGGTGGTGGTGATGGGTAATGATGATGGTGGTGGTGATGGTGGTAATGATGATGGTGGTGGTGATGGTGGTAATGATGATGGTGGTGATGGTGGTAATGATGATGGTGGTGGTGATGGTGATGATGATGGTGGTGGTGATGATGGTGGTGTACGGGTGGTGATGGTAATGGTGTTGAAGATGATGGTGGTAGCATCGATTATGATGAAGGTGACAATAACGTAAGATAATGATAGCAGTGATGATGATGATAATGATAATGCAATAGTAATATTGACATGATTGAGGATAAAGGTGATAATAATGATAATAACGATAAGGATAACAACAGCAGTAATAATATAAGTGATAGTGATGATAATTAGGGTAATAACAATAATAATTATTATTTTCTAATTATTTAATATTATTATTAAAATTATAATAATAACGATAACAATGTTAATTTCCATATTATAATGTTTTTGATAATAGCAGTGCTGTGGGATCATGATAATCCATATTGTTGTAATGATTTATAGTTTAATTATTCATTCCACAATTGTCTTTGTTGTAGGTGTAATATTTTACTA